>NC_064615.1:57761636-58064515 GCF_023898315.1 Schistocerca nitens
CTCATCTTTCACCTCCCATTTTTTTTTTTTTTTTTTTATAAGTTTATTTACTGACGCGGAGGTTTTGGCGCCAGTATTTATCTTTGTGCCTACAAAGCATGCCTGTGTAGCGCTACATATATTCGACAGCAGAAGTTATAGTTGTAGCGGCACCTACCAAAATTTTTCAGAACTTCCGCTTGCTTTGCACTCGATTCTAAACCGCAGGCGGTTTTTTGGATTACAAAAATCGGAAAAAAAGTGCGGCTTAGATTCGAGTAACTACGGTACATTTCATCAGCAGAAATGCTGCAATTTCATCACTACATTTGATCATAGCCAGTTTAAATTTTGGAGACAATACATTTCCTTCAAGAAGTTTATTAGATGAACTAATGATTGTATCGAGATGTGTGTTTACATTTCATCAGTAGAAATGGGGAAATTTCATCTAACTTCCATATAGCAGTACATACCAGACAAAATATTTATTAAATGCATTCTCTATCTTTAAACCCATGGATTTACTACCTGGTAACTGACTTTAAATAATGAAAAGTGTGAAGTCATCCACATGAGTACCAAAAGGAATCCGCTAATTTTCAGTTACACAAGAAATCACACGAATCTGCTGCCAAATTTCTGTTACATGATAAATCGCACAAATCTAAAGGCTGTAAATTCCAATAAATACTTAGGGATTACAATTATGTATAACATAAGTTGGAAGGATGACATAGATAATGTTGACAGTAGTGAGCTTGTTGCATTGAGTTTTTTTTTACGTTACTTCATTTTCAGTTTTCGTGGTGTGAATGCACCAGATATTTATGTTTATTGTGTGTGTGGCCACGTTCCGTGACAATGAAATATTATATCTTTATTTTTTTGTTATGATTACGGTGTAACTTTTGGTTGCAATAAAGAAAGGAGCAATAAGTTATTTTTACTCCAATTTACCATATTTCGCTCTGTGATATTGTGCCAAACGTAATTAAAGACTCAAGTTATGGGCCCAGGCAAACGCATACATATGTTATCTGTTTCTGCTCGGTGAATTCATTGCTTTTGCTCAAGAGTTTTATTCGCGTCAACCTTGACGCACAAGTCATATTTCGCTGGTCTAAATTGAACTGAGTATTATAAGTTTGACTTAAAATGCAGCCTAGATGAAGATGGATAAATTGAAAATGTGCCGTATCCAGAAATTTGATGGTAAAAATTTCCAACTGTTTAAAAATCTGTTACAAAGCATTTTTCGTGCTGAAAAAGTTATCGATATCATCGAAGGGGAACGGAGGCCAAATGAAGCTGGTGAGAGTCAAACTGCTTGGGATGACTTAAATGTGAAGGCGATGCTTATTCTATCTACTGCGATGGAATTTGACCAATTGCAAACTGTTATGACATGCAAAAATTCAGAGGAAATGTGAGCTAGTCTAAAGACTATTCATGAACAGCGATCCACAGTTAATAAAATGGTCTTGAAGCAGAAATTTTTTGATTGCAGAGTGTCGCCAACAGACACAGTCGCACAATACATCAGTCATGTTGAGTCCTTGGTACAGGCATTAGCTGATGCTGGGGAACCTGTTACAGAAGCTGACAAAATGGCTAAACTTTTGGGAAGTCTGCCAGGTAAGCTTGCAGTCTTTTCAACTGCCTGGTACTCATGTGTCGAAGATCAACAAATGTTCGATGATTTGACTTTAAGGCTATTGAAAGAAGAACAAAATCTTTTACGACATGATGAAAGGTCAGCATCCTGTGCAGCAGTTAATATGGACAAAACACGCAAGTTCAGTTCAAATACCGGTAACAACAGTGTATCTAACGTGGTCAGTAGAAACCGTGTTGAATGTTGTTACTGTCACAAAAAGGGACATTTTAAATATGAGTGCAGAAAACTTTTAGCAGAACTTAATACAAAAACTGATACGTCTGAGCACCAAACTTCGAGTGCAGAACATGTGTATGTTTTTGCTCCAGGTTGTGGAAACATTTGGTTAGTTGACAGTGCTGCGTCAAAACATATGATGACACACAAAGAGTGGTTCAACACATTTAAGCCAATTCAGCTGGATGACTCATTTGTTCAAATTGGAGACTTCTCAATCATAAAAGCAGAAGGCATTCGATCAATTGAAGTATTGTCGTTAGTTGAGGGCAAATGGCAACCTTGCACTTTGGAAAACACATTATATTTCCTCAGTTAAAGAAAAATTTATTTTTAGTGGGAGCAGTCACAAAAAGAGAAATGAAAGTTATTTTTGACAGCACAAGAATGGAAGTTCACAGTTCAGGTCTAATTGCAGCGGGAATTAAGATGGACAATCAGTGTTATCAAATGTTTAAATGTCCAGATGTACTACAGGCAAATCCTGCTTCCCAGAATTCCACCATGATCTGGCATGAGAGACTTTGGCACATTCATTTCAGTGGTGTCAAGAACATGGCTGATCTGAACTTAATACCTGGTTTCAATATGAAGAAAGTTGAAAATCTTCCTTGTGAACCATATCAGTATGGCAAGATGAAAAGAAAATCTTTTAATTCAAATTTGGAGTCTAGATCGAAAGTTCCTTGTGAATTTATTCATGTAGATTTGAATGGATTGATGAGAAAATCGTCTCTTTGAGGTGTACATTTGTACATAGTTTTCAAGGATGATTGCACTTCATATAGTTTCATGTATTTTCTTAAATGTAAGCATGATAGCTTTCCCTGTGTTTTGGAATTTCAGAGACTGATTGAAACACAAACTGGAAACAGAATCGCAGTTCTGAGGAGTGACAATGGAACCAAATTAATAAATAAGCAATTTGAAGAATATTTCAAGCAAAATAATATAATACACGAGAAAATAAGTCCGTATACACCACAGCAGAATATCCGAATTGAATGAGAAAAGAGGTCCATTGCTGAGTGTGCATGCACAATGTTATTAAGCACTGCCTTGTCTCACAAATTATGGGCAGAGGCAGTAAATTGTGCTGCATATATCTTAAATCACCGACCATGTAAAGCAAACGACAATGTTATGCTACTGCGGTCGCAGGTTCGAATCCTGCCTCGGGCATGGGTGTGTGTGATGTCCTTAGGTTAGTTAGGTTTAAGTAGTTCTAAGTTCTAGGGGACTTATGACCTAAGATGTTGAGTCGCATAGTGCTCAGAGCCATTTGAACCAATGTTATGCTATATGAAAAATGGTCTAGAAAACCTCCTTTTTTAGGACACATGAGGAAGTTTGGATCAGTAGCGTATGTACATTTCTGATAAGGGATAGCAAATCAGAGAAATTGATCATGGTTGGCTATGATGGGTATAGTACCAATTATCGCCTCTACAATCCCGAGTCAGAGAAAATTACAATCTCCTGCAATGGCTCTTTCAATGAAGAACAAACCTATAGCTTAAAGATAGAACAAAGATAAACTGGATTTTACGTAGGAGACCATGCTGCAGAAGTTGTTCAAGAGGAATCTGAATAGGATGATACTGATGAACAAATGAAACAAAATCAAAAAATGAAAGAAAATCAAAGGATGAATCTAAGAGATTGGTCTAATCTGCAAGCATCTGCTCGTTTTCAGGACCAAGATGTAGCTTGTTCAGCCATTATCTTCGAACCTCAAACTTTTGAAGAAGCAATGGTATCGAAAGAGTCATCAAAGTGGAAACAAGCAATGGAAAAGGAAATGGCATCCTTGAAGAAGAACAAAACTTGGGATCTAGTACTATTACCACCCAACCACAATACAGTTGGATGTAAGTGGATCTATCGTGTGAAGCAGAATACTGAGAGAAAAATTGACCGCTTTAAAGCTACATTATGTGCAAAAGGTTATTCACAATGAGAAGGCTTGATTATGAAGACACATTCTCACCTGCAGTCCGATATGATTCAATCAGTTTTATTAGCCATAGCAGCTTTATGAGATATGAAAATTAGGCAGTTTGATGTTAAGACTGCATTCCTGAATGAAGTTTGAAAGAAGTAGTTTACATGGAGCAACCAGAGGTTTTGTTGTAGAAGGCTCACATAACGTTTGCAAACTGACGAAGAGTCTACATGGACTCAAACAATCACCATGTTGTTGGAATCAAAAATTTGTGCAGTTTCTGATAATGTTTGGCTTTGTACAACTGAATGCAGACAAAGGTGTTTTTCATGCTTTACAGATGACACTGATGTTTATCGGGCATTTTGTGTGTGATGGCTTGCTTATTTGTAAATCTCCAAAAATACTGGAAAATGTTTTGACAGCACTGGGATCAATGTTTGAAATTACTGTGGGCAGTGGAAAATACTTCTGTGAATTGGAAATTGAACAAAGCCCTTCTTCAAAAGAAACCTTTATAGGCCAGCAAAGATACATCAATTGTTTACTTCATAAGTTCAACATGAATGATTCAAAACCGAACTACACTCTTTTTGATGTTGGAGTCATGTTGCACAGTGGGCAGTCTCCTGCAAACCAGCATGAGATAAAGGAGATGGAAAGCAAATCTCATCGGCAGGCAGTCGGCAGCTTAATGTTTACAGCAACTATCTCACAGTCAGACATCATGTTCGCTGTGAGCATGGTGAGTAGGTTTTTGCGTAATCTGGGTCTTGATCATTGACATGCTGTTAAAAGGATTATGAAATATCTACAGGGGACCAGGGTCCTGCCCATAAGGTACAAAGCTGACACTATTGGACTGGTGGTCTACTCAGATGCCGACTTTGCTGGTGACTGTGACACTCTTGGTCAACAACAGGCTATGTGAGCTTGTTAGCAGCTGGGCATGTGACATGGTGTTCACATCGGCAGAAATGTGTAAGCAGACCAGCAATGGAGGCCGAATATGTAGCTGCTTCAGATGCTGCTACTGAAGTTGTTTGCTCGCATGGTTTTCTCAGTGAACTCGGTTTTCAGTTAGACAAACCAACAACACTCCATGTTGACCGTCGAAGTGCTATTCGCCTGATTGAAAACACAGAACATCAAAAACATACCAAGCACATTGACATTAAATACCATTTGTACGTGAACATGTTAAAGTAATGAGATTGAAGTTTATTCTGTTAAACAGTCGAGAGACTTATTTACAAAATCTTTAACTAGAGACAAATTCATATCAAACAGAAAAGCTCTATCAATGATCTCACAACAAACTCAGTAAAACAAGAGTAGGAGTGTTGACAGCAGTGAGCTTGTTGTATTGAGTTTTTTTTAGTGGCTTCATTTTCAATTTTCGTGATGTGAGTGTGCCAGATATTTATGTTCATTCTGTGTGCAGCCTTGTCTTGTGGCATTAAAAAATTACATCTTTGTTTTGTTGTTATGGTAATGGTGTAACTTTTGGTTACAATAAAGAAAGGAGCAATGAGTTATTTTTACTGCAATTTACCGTATTTCACTCTGTGATTTTCTGCCAAACATAATTAAAGACATCAGATAATGTTGTAGGTAAAGCAAACTAAAGACTATGCCAAGTAATGTTGAAACTAAAGACTATGATTTATTGGCAGAACACTGAGAAAATGTAATAGGTCTACTAGAGAGACTGCTTACACTACACTTGTACATCCTCTTCTGGAGTATTCCTGTGCAGTTTGGGATCTGCTCCAGATAGGACCAATGGAGGACATTGAAAAAGTTCGAAAAGGGACAGCTCATTTTGTACTATCATGAAATAGGGGAGAGAGCACCATGGATATGGTACATGAATTGCAGTGGCAGTCATTAAAACAAAGGAGTTTTTTGTCGTGGCAGGATCTTATCACAAAGTTTCAAATGCCAACTTTCTCCTCAAAGTGTGAAAATATTTTGTTGCCACCCACCTAAAAAGGGAGGAATAATCATCACCATAAAATGAAAGAAATCAGAGCTCATACAGAAAGATTTAAGTATTAATTTTTCTTATGTGCTGTTTGAGAGTGGAATGCTCAAGAAATAGTTTGAGGGTAGCTTGATGAATGCTAGGTGCTTAATTGTGAATGACAGAGTAATCATGTAGATGCAAATGTAGATGTACATCTATGTGTATACTCCGCAAGCCACCTTACGGTGTATAACATAGGGAACTTCGTGTACCACTGTCACTTACCTGCTTTCCTGCAAATGGTTTGCAGAAAGAATTATTGTGAAGCATCCCATGTGAGCTCGAGTGTCTCTAAATTTACCTTCATGGTCTTTTCATGAGATATGTGTTGGAGGAAAGAGACTGTTTCTTGAATGTATGCTATCAGAACTTTTAAGTAAACCACACAGTGATGTGGAACGCCTCTTTGCAGTGCATACTCCTAGATGTTTTATGGATGTAATTACTTCCAGTGATTGTTCTGCAGTCATTTAGTCATACAATCTTTTTAAGAGATTTCTCTCACCTGGAAGGCATCTTCAACAAGGGCTAACTACCATCTAATTTTTGTAGTTCAGAAGTTGTCAGATGTGGACACGAGGTAGAGTCTCCAGAACAGACTGGCATAAGAGAAGAACAAATGATGAAATCCTAGAAGAAATAAATGAAGAAAGCTACCTACTCAAGGAGAGAGAGAGAGAGAGAGACAAGGAAATGCAATTTTTGGTCAGTGAGTTAATGCTATTGAATGAAAAATATTGGCTTAAAGGCATAGGGCAGAAAAAAATTTTCTATGCCCTAGGTGACACTGGAATACTTGAATTATCCTCTGATCAAAAGTGAGTGAACAAAATGGTTGCAGTGAATATGACAATGATGGCCAGGGAAATGCTCTATGTTTACAAAAGAGGTTTCTTGCAAAAGACGTATGATCTATGTGTAATACTGCTCAACCGTGTAAACTCCCCAGTACATTGGACTTGCAGTGGCACTGAGCTTATGCAAGGAAAGATAGTCTGGATAGTCCGGCAACAGATTTGTTTACCTGACCAGAGAGTATAATTTACATTTTGAAAAGTCTCAACTGGCAGAAATTCAAGGAAGATCTTAATACATTTCTCTTAGATAATTTGAAGAACAGATATTTTTTGGTACTTAAATTTGTTGTGATGATACATGTTACTTCATAAGCAGTCACAAATTGTTGCAAATGTAATGTTTCTTAGTTATCAACATGATGCTAAACTTGGTTGTAGACAGAATGGATGAGGCTCCTACAGTTCTTTTGAGTGCAGGTATAAATTTATTTTGAAAGTTTGGTGATCAGTAATGATTGAAAACTGCATACTGGATACTCTGTCACTTGTGAGTACAGTAACCAAGCATCAACAAGGTTAACAACAGCCTATTGCTCAAGATTGAGTAAACAATACATATACTGAAAACATAGCTAATCAGCACATAAATATGTTAATGTATCATATACAGGAATTATCTCACATAAAATAGCCACACACCTTTCAGTTTTGCTGGCAGTAGACAACCACCGAGCGAGGTGACGCAGTGGTTAGACACTGGGCTCACATTCGGGAGGACGACGGTTCAATCCCGCGTCCGGCCATCCGATTTAGGTTTTCCGTGATTTCCCTAAATCACTCCAGGCAAATGCCGGGATGGTTCCTCTGAAAGGGCATGGCTGACTTCCTTCCCTAATCCGATGAGACCGATGACCACGCTATCTGGTCTCCTTCCCCAAACAACCAACCAACCAACCAAGTAGACAACCTAGACCAACATGTAGCATGTGCTGTACTCCAGACCTTACTCATTAAAGAGCACAATGTAGTCTGTAGTTTCAGATGAATTGATTGCTATTCATTTTATGTTGGGAAAATTTGATATGAAACACCTTTATGATCAGTCATCATGAAAAAAATCTGCAGTAGTCGACCACATACACAGAAGACACACAGAGTGGAGAAAAAAATGGGATGTCTCAACATCCTGCAGTCTCAAAACTATTGATGAATCTTAATCTTCCTAAGACAATAGAAATACAGTAACATAAAATAAAATGTGGTGAAAATGCGTTCAACTAACTTTAAGTCACAACTATTCCAGCATTTTGTTTGAAATATTTTGTCAGATGCCCTATAACGTGTAGTTTCAGTAGTATATTCTTCTAAAATTTCAAGAAACAAAATTTTTGTGTTGTAATTTCCGAATGTATATTTTCCAGAAGGTGTTAAGTATATTTTCATGTTGCTATATCCTTTTTATTTATTTCATTCATTCATCTTGTCACGATCGGGCATATAAAACTGACATTGTTCATATTATGTCATTACTGGTGATATGCCATATATTACTGTAGGACTTTCACTCCCATAAGCAATACAGTATTGTCTCAGATAATAAAGTGCACAGCAGAGTGGCCTCAGTGTGAGCTCAACCTCTGACATGAATAGTTCAGTTGGGGTTATGTGCATATACAAGTGGTTTTAATGTTTTAACCGTCTGCCTCCTTGACTGACTGAGGTGGCGCAGTGGCTACCACACTGGACTCACATTTGGAAGGACGACGGTTCAATCCCATGTCCAGCCGTCCTGATATAGGTTTTACTACTCCTCCCCCAAACAATCCCCCACCCCCCGTCTGCCTCCTTAGTTGAGTGGTCAGTGCGTCTGATAGCCATGCAGTAGATCCGGGTTCGGTTCCTGGCTAGGTTGAAGATTTTCTCCACACGGGGAAAGGGCGTCATGTTGTCCTCATCATCATTTCATCATTATTGACAGACAAGTCACTCAAAGCGGCCTCAGTTGAAAAGACTTGCAACTCGGCAGTCGAACTTCCGCAGGTGGCGATTCCCAGCCATCAGTGCCATTTCTTCATTTCATTTTAATGTTTTAACTTACATTTACCAGTATGTATTTTATGTCTGACTTAACATTTAATAAGACATGCATGTTACCTTATTGTAATTGGTTCTTTACATGGTTTTGTTGCACTGAAGAAGGCCACAGTCAGTGAAATCTAAATATACAATAAACATCATTTGCAACTGATTGTTGTACCCTTTACTACTTGAAATGAAGTTGTTGGGCGCAACTATTTCCCTATGGAATCAAACCTGATATGACAGTAATTTGTGTTTGTTACTTTCACCAGACTTGAGCCCGACATTTGAAAATTTGAGCTGGCACATTTTAGTGAGTAGTCTGTCAAAGGTGATGGTGTCTAATGCTGATATCTTATAATATTAATGCTGCTTTGTGATGGGTGTCTACTGCTTATTTTTGGTTGTCAGGTACCTTAGTTTAGTGTACCATAGTATGGCATGTACGAAAACTGGATCAGTACTGTTACATAAATTGAATACTCAAGATTTTGACTTTTATTTATATATTTATAGAGAGCAGTATCCTCTGCTCTAGGGCAGACTGTAAGTAATTGATTTTTCTCGCAACTTAAAAGTAGTTTCTTTGACCTACATCTTGTGGCCACAGACTTTGCAATGCATTGTGCATAATAAATGTGACATAAGTGTGATTGAAGGTGAACTTCATAACAGGAAGGCCTCCACATTGGTTAAATGAAACTATCTAAGATGTGGTTTTTCAATTGTAAAATAGCCTCTGACTGTAAAAATGGTGTTTATTTTCTTCACTGTGTGATCAGTTTCAGAACTATCAGTCCCATCTTCAGATGTTCCTTTTCACATAGCAACAGTTTGCAAAAATTATGTGACATCTGTGCATAACAACATAAAAGCATTAACCATATACTATATACTGCAAGTTGTTAGACCTACCAGTTATAAACAGGGTGCTGATTATGAAACTGGTCCCAAGTACAGACCACCTGCCAATTATGGACGAACTGTTGCCTGCCACAGGCAGATACAACAACAGATAAGTAAACACGTAATAATTAGATAATAAAGAAATACCAAATAAGCTAATGCAAGCACAAGCTTCAAGATAATAGACAACAATTAGCGGATGACAGTGAGCAGTCAAGTATTCGGGGCTGGTTTTTTTGTGCACCACCTTGTATGTACTGAATGATATTTTCTATTTGTGTGTCTTAGTATCATTATGTATTGTTGGTAACCATTTAATATGTAAATTAACCATTTATCTAGCCAGTAGAGGGAGACTCATGGTACCATAAGTGCAGAGTAAAATAATTTTGCTTTAGCTAACTAATCTTGGGTAGTGTAAACTATCATGAGGATCCCATATATGTATCTGGCTCATACTAGTTAGTTCCAAGATGGCCGACGAGTAAGTGACGCCAGAAAGGATGTTCCAAGATGGCCGCCGAGTAAGTGACGCCAGAAACTATTTCCAGAAAGTTAAGTGATTTAGACAGGAATATAATTTAGTTTAACGCCGATAACAAATTAAATACGTGCATTAGTGTATCGTTTAGTCTTGCCGTTGAAGGTTTGACTTTTCTTTGCGTATTTTTTCGGAAAACACGAAAAGATCGCAACTTCGCGAAGACGCGCATAGGCTTAAATTTTGTAAACGTGTTTGTTTCTTGTTTCACGGTAATTTAACTAGTTTCTCGGTAACAAATAAGTAAACTACCGTAAATAGCATATAACCTCATTGTTTTAAAACAGATTTCAGAAAAACAGCGTAACTTTATATCAGAAACTTGCTTATATACATTTGTTTATAGGCCTAGGTCTCGTAACGTTTTTGGAGAATCAAACTTAAAGTATCTCATTTAATTGTCCTTTTTTTCATTCCATCGAGTGAAATATATAATAAATAGCGTATACCTTCATTGTTTTAATACAGATCTCAGAAAAACAGTGGAATTTTAAATCAGAAACTTGCTCATATACATTTGTGAATAGGCTTAATTCTTGTAACTTCTTTTTTTGATTTTCGGTAATTTAATTGATTTATTCTAGCTAAAGTATTATTTTTGCCATGAGTGAGAAGTGCCTGACTTGCCGTAGAATTGTTAGTTCCGGGGTTTGGTGTGATGGATGCAGCAGTTTTTTTCACTGGGGGGACTGCAGTGGCGTGGGTGTCGGGGAAGTGGATCAGGCTCATCAGTGGTTATGTAGGTTTTGCAGCAGAGATAGGAAGATAGTGGAACAGGAGGGGAAAATTGCTGCCCTTCAGGCTGAGCTAGATGAGGCTAGGGAAGATCTGGACAGGTTAAGGAGGGAGAAGGGCAAAGAGAGGTGGGAAGTGGCAACAGGTAACAGAAGGAACAGGCCTAGAGCTAAGTCTGACAGTTTTGTAATGAATGTCAAAAATAAGTTTGACCTGTTGCTTCAGTTAGAAACTGATGAGCCTCAAGCAGAGGTAGGTGTAGACAGGACACAACAAACTTTTAATAGGAAATTGAAAAAGAATGTAGGGAAGTCATCGAAAAGGAAGAAAGTTTTGTTGTTAGGCAGTTCTCATGCCAGAGGTGTAGGCCAACGTCTGCAGGAGGAATTAGGACCAGAATACCAGGTCACAAATTTTTTCAAACCAAGTGCTAGTCTGGATCAGGTGACAGAGGATTTAGGTTCATTCTGTAAAGGATTTAGCAGGGAAGACACCATGGTTATTGTGGGAGGGCCAGGGAACAGCATCGACAGAGATCCTGGGTACAGTATAGAGTGTGACCTGGTAAAGATTGCGTCGGCATCGAGACACACCAATATTGAATTTGTATCTGTCCTGAGACGCCATGACGGGCCTCATTTGAACTCTTCTGTTGGGAGAGTTAATTTGGAGTTGGAACGGCTGCTTGGGTCGGGTGTGGGGGCTCATATTGGTGTGGTTCCTGTCGATTTTCTCAATACGTGGGACTATACCAGGCATGGCCTACATCTCAACAGGAAATGTAAGGGGAAACTGGCTGGGGTAATGGCAGGAAATTTAAGGGGGGGAGGCACTGCCATGAATGGTAAAATATCAGTGGTTACAGGTGTTGGAGCAGCAGCTTTTTTAGGATAGGTAAGACAGAAAGATGTGAAGTTCTACGAGAGGTCAGGATTGAAACAAATCTTCAATTTAGGAAAGAAATTAAACAGCACAATTCTAGCACATTGAATCACCAATCACAGCTGTCAATTATAAATTTTCACCAATCACCAGAAATTTTATCTCCACCAAGTTGTATCTCAGTCCTAGGTAATTGCATTGATGAATTAAAGTCACCCAACCCAGTTGACATAATCTGCCTCTCTGAACACCATGTGACCACTGGTATAGGAACTAGGCCTAAGCACAATGAGAAACTCAGACAGGAGAGTACTGCAAATGTTAGAATAAGGAAAGGTTCTCATAAAAGTATAATTAAAAATAATGTAAGTATATTTCATCAAAATATTGGGAGTTTAAAGAATAAAATAGATGAGCTTCTGGTTTGTTTAGAAGATTTAGAAGCTGAGGATGAAATAGATATACTATGCCTGTATGAGCATCACATTGTTACTGATATGGATAAGGTAAATGTAAGTGGATATAAGCTCTCTGCACATGTAATGAGAGAAAATATGGAGAAAGGAGGAGTTGCCATATATGTCAAAAGTTATCATTGTGCAAAAAGTATAGAAACAAAAAAGTTTTGTGTAGAGAAACATATAGAAGCATGTGCCTGTGAGCTTAAATTAAATAAAGGCACATTTATAATTGTAACTGTATATAGGTCCCCATCAGGAAATTTTCATCTATTTCTGAAAAATTTGGACTCCTTGTTGTGCTATCTGTCAGACAGGGGGAAGCAAATTATTATTTGTGGGGACTTCAATGTAGATTCTCTGAATGAGGGTAATAGGAAAAATGACCTTGAAGTATTACTCGGTTCTTTCAATTTGACACCTGTTATTGATTTTCCTACTCGGGTGGTAAAGGATAGCAGCTCACTGATAGATAACTTCTTTATAGACCAAGATAAGTTTAACCAGAAAATGCTCAGCCTGTTGAGAATGGTCTTTCTGATCATGGTGCACAGCTAGTTACAATATATGACATAGCTCCATTCAGCAATACTAAACAGTCCTCCAAAGTAGTACGTTCAGTCAACGATTTAACAATTGCAAATTTCAGGGAAAGCCTACAGCAGTTAGACTGGGATGAGGTGTACCGTGAACCTGATGCCAATTTAAAATATAATTTATTTCATGACATATTTGTAAATGCATTTGAAAACTGCTTCCCCAAGAAAATAGTTAAATATACTCGTAAGAAACCTTGCAACAAACCATGGCTTACTAAGGGTATAAAAATATCTTGTAACTGGAAAAGGGAAATGTATCTGATAGCAAGAAAGAGTAGTGACCCAGAAACTATCAAACATTATAAAAACTATTGTGTTATATTAAGAAAAGTTATTAAAAAATCCAGAAGTATGTGTATCATGTCTGAAATCAGCATCTCTGATAATAAAATTAAAACAATTTGGAATATTATTAAAAGAGAAACAGGTCAACCAAGAGCACAGGAAGACAGTATTACCATCAAATTGAATGAAAACTTTACGAACAAAAAGTCAGAAGTTGAAAATATTTTTAATAATCATTTTCTAAATGTTGTGGATATAGTAGGATCCAGGTGTTCATTAGAAGATGCTAGGCTGTTAATGGAAGAGGCCATACCTATGCAATTTGATACAATTGAAATCTCACCCACTTCTCCCTCTGAAATTAGGAAAATAATAAACTTGCTTAAAAGCAAAAACTCACATGGAATTGATGGCATTTCCAGCAAAATACTAAAAGCTTGTTCTCAACAGATAAGTAAGATTCTCAGCCACCTGTGTAATAGCTCTCTGGAACAGGGCATTTTCCCTGATAGACTGAACTATGCTATTGTTATACCTTTGCATAAAAAGGGGGATGGATCTGATGTCAACAACTACCGTCCAATCTCCCTTCTAACAGCTTTATCCAAAATTTTTGAGAAAGTAATGTATTCAAGAATAGCTTCACATATCTGTAAAAATGAAGTACTAACAAAATGTCAGTTTGGTTTCCAGAAAGGTTTTTCAACAGAAAATGCCATATATGCTTTCACCAATCAAATTTTGAATGATCTGAATAACCGAACACCACCCATTGGGATTTTTTGTGATCTCTCAAAGGCTTTTGATTGTGTAAATCATGAAATTCTGCTAGACAAGCTCAAATATTGTGGCATGAGTGGGACAGTGCAAAAATGGTTCAATCTGTACCTAACTGGACGAGTGCAGAAAGTTGAAATAAGCAGTTCTCATAATATGCAAAGAACAGCACATTCCTCAAACTGGGGAACTATCAAGAATGGGTTTCCACAAGGGTCAGTCTTGGGTCCTTTGTTGTTCTTAATATATATTAATGACTTGCCATTCTATATTCATGAAGAGGCAAAGTTAGTTCTCTTTGCTGATGATACTAGTAATCACACCTGACAAACAAGAATTAACTGATGAAATTGTCAATACTGTCTTTCAGAAAATTACTAAGTGGTTCCTTGTAAACGGACTCTCACTGAATTTTGATAAGACACAGTGCATACAGTTCCGTACAGTGAATGGTATGACGCCATTAATAAATATAGACCTTAATCAGAAGCATATAGCTAAGGTAGAATATTCCAAATTTTTAGGTGTGTCCATTGATGAGAGATTAAATTGGAAGAAACACATTGATGATCTGCTGAAACGTTTGAGCTCAGCTACTTATGCAATAAGGGTCATTGCAAATTTTGGTGATAAACATCTTAGTAAATTAGCTTACTACGCCTATTTTCACTCATTGCTTTCATATGGCATCATATTTTGGGGTAATTCATCACTGAGGAATGAAGTATTAATTGCACAAAAGCATGTAATCAGAATAATAGCTGGAGTCCACCCAAGATCATCCTGCAGACATGTATTTAAGGATCTAGGGATATTCACAGTAGCTTCTCAGTATACATACTCTCTTATGAAATTTGTTATTAACAACCAAACCCAATTCACAAGTAATAGCAGTGTGCATAACTACAATACTAGGAGAAAGGATGATCTTCACTATTCAAGATTAAATCTAACTTTGGCACAGAAAGGGGTGAATTATACTGCTACTAAAGTCTTTGGTCACTTACCAAATGGTATCAAAAGTCTGGCAGATAACCAACAAGTATTTTAGAAGAAAATAAAAGAATTTCTGAATGACAACTCCTTCTACTCCATAGAGGAATTTTTAGATATAAATCAAGGAAGGAAAAAAAAACAAAAAATTATTAAAAAAAATAAAAAACACAAAAAAATAAAGTTGTTAAATTAACTTAAGTATGTTGTTAAATTAACTTAATTATGTCATGTATTGGATAATTTGACTTGTTCCACATCATTACGAAATATCGTATTCATGATCCAGGGATCTAGTATTAATCTAATCTAATCTTACTTTTGGCTGTGTCAGCTGCCAGATAGTCATTTTTTGTGGAATGCTCCCATTTTAAATAATGCCATTTCTCCATGATAACGTATGGTTGTAATTAAACTGACAGTGTTGCAAGTGCTGCAGGGCAGGCTGTATACATCGCAGGACAATGAAACATCCAAGGCATGTTCATTAATCGGTGCACTTGTGGAGTATTCTGAAAAAAGTAATAGTTTCATCAGGTGAAAATACGGCTCTATAAGCAGTCAGAATGTGGTGTGGATGTGGTAAAAGGAGAAAAAGGAGAGGAATGATCAAAATCATGATGACAGTGGTTCTGTCATGTTTATTACAATATGGTCACAAGTTACAGCATGTGTTCAGTATGGTCTCCCGACTCAGCAATATGCTGCATCCATAACAGAGCATAGTTGACAGTTGCTCGCAGCATATCCTGCATAACCAGAGTGATACATTGTCATATGCTTTCCTTCACAATAGGAAGAATGCAGTTACATCCCTGATGGCCATGATCTTTCGGGTATCCCCACAATCTGAAGTCACATCGATTTAGACTGGGGGATCTGGAAGGCCACACATCTTGAAAGTACAAGGAGATGATGTGGACACTACCGAAAGTTCCTCGAAGCAAATCTTTCACCCGTCAAACAAAATATGATGTCTCACAATCTCGTATGAAAATAGTGGTGTGGGCACAGTTGCATTCTTGCAAAGCTGGAATCACATGTTGCAAAAGGAGTTTTTTACAACGTACAGATGACACTGTACACCCAACAGGCCTGCGATGTGTCATCCCCTCAGGAAGGAAAAAAGAAGGACCAAGAATGAAGTCAAATAAGTTGTGTGCAGTGGCTGTTCCTGCACAACATGTGGCAGAACAGAACCCCATATATGACAGCTCTGTGCTTTCAGAAACTTCATCAACTGCCATGGGAATGGGGGCCACCTCCCTCTACCTGCTGCACAACCTAATCACCTATTTCTTCAAATTTCTTGATCATATTCTTTAGCCCATTTATTGACAAGGGGCCTCTTCACATTTGTTTCTGTCAGTAATTTTACGACAATGCAGTGCTGCTACTGCTGCTGTTGGGATAAAACAATTTCACCAGCAATGAAGCAGTGGACTGTCTTTCTTCTCTCAATAGCCTTTGTGTTTTGTACAGAAAACTTACACCTTCATAACACTTTACACCAGCAGTCACTTCAAAAAAGAAATCAACATCCGTTGTCAAGCGACAAACAGCATACTGATGCCAAAACAGAAAACATTTCATATTCTGACTGCTTATAGCTCTGATTTTTTCACCTGGTGGCAGAAATTGGAACTATTATTTTTCAGCATATGTCATGAGCGCATCATTTAATGAATGTATTTTTGAAGTTTCAGCATAATGCAATGTTTATAGCCCACACTGCAGCACCTAGAAAACTGTCAGTTTAATTATAACCACCTGGTACCATGGAGAAATAGTGTAATTTAAAATGGGAGCAACCCATAAAAATCAACCATATGGCAGGTGATACAATCAGAAGTAAGAGTGTCTTTCAATAAGTAATGCCCCACATTTTCCTTCTCAGAACACATTTATTGTTGAGAGTCAAAATTTGGTGACCATATACATTAACATGTCTTGTCCCTGTCCAGTTTTTCTACGTAGTCTCCATCACATTCTACGGCCGTACGCCAACATTGTGAAAGGGCATGTATTACCTGCTGGTAAAAGCTCTTGTCCTGTAGGTGTAGCCATTTTTTTCACTGCGTGACTGACACTTTCTTCATCTTCAAAGTGTGTTCCCCATAGAGAATCTTTAAGCGACCCAAAGAGATGGAAGTCCGAGGGTGCCAGGTCTGGGCTGTAGGGTGGATGAGGCAATGATGTCCAACTAAATTTGGCGATGTGTTTCTGGGTTCTCAGACTTGTGTGTCAGCCTGCATTATCGTGTTGGAGCAAGGTTTCTGCTGGATTATTGTCTGATCAAACACATTGGAAATGGTTCTTGAGTTTATTCAGAGTCTTCACGTATGCCTCTGAATTGATGGTTGATCCTCTTGGCATCACATCTACAAGAATGACATCACCACAATCCCAGAAGATTGTCACTACAACTTGTCCGGCAGAGGGGGTTGTCTTGAATTCCTTCTTTTGTGTTGAATGAGGATGATGCCACTCCATGGACTGCCTTTTTGTTTCTGGCACTAAGTGGTGCAGCTAGCTTTTGTCCCCTGTAACGATCTGTGACAGAAAGGCCTCTCTGTCAGTCTCAAAACATTCCAACAATTCAGATTCTTTGAATGTTGATGTGAGTATTCGTGGAACCCATAGTGAGCACTTCTTTGAATATCCGAGAGTCTCAATCATTGCAGGCATATGTACAGTGCTGACTGACAACTGTAGAGCCAATTGTCGAGTTGATATGCACCAAATGTGATAATTTCTGTTGAGTTTAGCAACTATTATTTTATCACATGATGATCTCACCAGGTGAACATTTACTTAATTTTAAGATGTACCTGTGTTGCTCATGGGGCATAAAAATAGTACTTGGTTATACCTCATGTTTTACATTGTGCAAATGAGGACAGTAGATAAAATATTAGTAACCCCCGAGGACATCACACTAATACCATCTAAATTGTCCTCCAGCCCTGATAATGGCTTCAGTTCAGTGATGAAGAGAGCCCAAAATTTTCTTCAAGTATGCTATATTTAAATGAAGTCACTCATGGATGTTAGATTTTGTAGAACAACTGTCTGCTGATAGCCACATTGCACGTGCATTCCAACTACAGTGCCAGGAAAAAAATAAGTCGCAACACCAAGAAGTAGTTGTGCGACACAAACAAATGTCGGTTGGCATGTTTCTACATTTGGAAGAAGATGTCTATTAAAATTTCTTGCCAGCGCCACTATGAGGATGGAAATTAGGTTTGCCTTAAATATGCGCTCTTACAGTCGTGAGTGTTAGTTACCTCTGAAACTAGATAAGGTGAGTAGATGTTAGTCAGGAACGCCTTTAAGGCGACAAAGACGCCGTTATGAACATATCATTGAGTTTCAATGATGTTGTGTAACAGGTCTACGAGAAGCTGGATGTTGTTTCTGTGGTATTTGCAGAAAGACTTGACAGGACTGTAGCCACTGTACATGACTGCTGCCAGCAGTGCTCATGAGAATGTATGGTCACAAGAAGACCAACCCTGGACGGCCAAGTGGCATTACCACGAGGGAAGACCATCGTGTTCAGTTTATGGCTCTCATGCACCGTGCTCCATCTGCAGCAGCAATTTGAGCAGCAGTTGGCAGCACAGTGACACTATGAACTGTTACATATTGGGTACTTCAAAGACAGTTCTGAACCAGGTGCCCTGTAGCCTGCATTCCACTGACCCCAAACCACCGCCATTTGGGTCTTCGTTGGTGTCAAGCATGACCTTATTGGAGGACAGGGTGTTATCTGATGAAAGCTGGTTCTTTCTCGTGCCAGTGACAGCCGTGTGTTGGTTAAGAGAATGCCAGTTGAGGGTCTTCAACCAACCTCTCACTGTGGTAGACACTCTGGTTTACATTTGGTGTTATCATCTGGGTGCAATTTCGTATGACAGCAGGTGCACCCTCACGGTTAACCCTAAGTACCCTGCCTGCAAATTTGTATGTCAATCTGGTGATTCGGCCTGCTGTGCTGCCATTTGTGAACAGCATTCTAGGGGTGTTTCCCAGCAGGATAAAGTTCACCCACATACCACTGTTGTACCCTAACGTACTCTACAAATTGTCAAGATGTTGTCTTGGCCTGCTCAATCACCAGATCTGTCTCAAGTCGAGCACATATGGCACATCATTGGACGACAACTCAAGTATCATCCACAAACACTATTAACCTACTCTGTATTGACCAAGCAAGTGCAACAGGCATGGAACTCCATTCCACAAACTGGCACCCAGCACCTGTACAGCACAATGTATCATGTTTACATGCTTGCTTTCAACATTCTGGCAGTTACAGTGGTTACTAAAGTACCATCATTTCACATTTGCAATGGCTTATCACACACTTACATTAACCTGTGATCTTCAATGTTAATTACTTACATATGTTATCTAGACAAATGTATTCCAGAAATTTCATTGTTGTTGTTGTTGTGGTCTTCAGTCCTGAGACTGGTTTGATGCAGCTCTCCATGCTACCGTATCCTGTGCAAGCTTCTTCATCTCCCAGTACTTACTGCAACCTACATCCTTCTGAATTTGCTTAGTATATTCATCTCTTGGTCTCCCTCCACGATTTTACCCTCCACGCTGCCCTCCAATGCTAACTTTGTGATCCCTTGATGCCACAGAAAATGTCCTACTAACCGGTCCCTTCTTTTTGTCAAGCTATGCCTCAAACTCCTCCCCAATTCTATTCAGTACCTCCTCATTAGTTACGTGATCTACCCATCTAATCTTCAGCATTCTTCTGTAGCACCACATTTCGAAAGCTTCTATTCTCTTCTTGTCCAAACTATTTATCGTCTATGTTTCACTTCCATACATGGCTACACTCCATACAAATACTTTCAGAAACGACTTCCTGACACTTAAATCTATACTCAATGTTAACAAATTTCTCTTCTTCAGAAACGCTTTCCTTGCCATTGCCAATCTACATTTTATATCTTCTCTACTTCGACCATCATCAGTTATTTTGCTCCCAAAATAGCAAAACTCCTTTACTACTTTAAGTGTCTCATTTTCTAATCTAATTCCCTCAGCATCACCAGACTTAATTCGACTACATTCCATTATCCTCGTTTTGCTTTTGTTGATGTTCATCTTATATCCTCCTTTCAAGACACTGTCCATTCCGTTCAACTGCTCTTCCAAGTCCTTTGCTGTTTCTAACAGAATTACAATGTCATCGGCGAACCTCAAAGTTTTTATTTTTTCTCCATGGATTTTAATACCGACTCCGAACTTTTCTTTTGTTTCTTTTACTACTTGCTCAATATACAGGTTGAATAGCATCGGAGAGAGGCTACAACCCTGTCTCACTCTCTTCCCAACCACTGCTTCCCTTTCATGTCCCTCGACTCTTATAACTGCCATCTGGTTTCTGTACAAATTGTAAATAGCCTTTCGCTCCCTGTATTTTACCCCTGCCACCTTTAGAATTTGAAAGAGAATATTCCAGTCAACATTGTCAAAAGCTTTCTCTAAGTCTACAAATGCTAGAAGTGTAGGTTTGCCTTTCCTTAATCTTTCTTCTAAGATAAGTCGCAGGGTCAGTATTGCCACACGTGTTCCAACATTTCTACAGAATCCAAACTGATCTTCCCCGAGGATTACTCTACATCAATTATTTTTGGTGCTACAATTTTTATTGCCAGCAGAGTGTTTCTACGGAATTAAGGTTGTGTGATTTATTTGGGCAGCTAGGTGCGGTAGGGTATCTGAATGTCCTACCCACATAATTTCTGAGAACACCATTGTCGTCATTTTGGAAGAAGGGTGCACCCAATGCGTACTCATTGTGAAGTTGTAGACAGTAGAAATAAGGGCAAGACTTGTCACTAAGAATTTGGAAATAAACATACCGGTTTACAGTAACGTGAGTGAGAGTAGGCTCGAGTCATGGTATGAAGACTTCCCCAAAACATTACAGAACCACTTCTGGACTACGTCCTCCACACGCTGCAGAATATGCCTAATTGGGTTGCTGACGAGCTCGACACATTGCCTTGAAACAGGCAACAAATAGAGGCCCATCGAACCACCCTACATGTCCTCTGTCAGCTACTGTCCCGTTTCTGTGTTGCTTCACCCATCAAATATGTGCTGCTTCATGTGCCAATATGAACAACAACGTTCTGCAAAGCACCTGACTCCATATATTCATTGCATGCAGTTCCCTTCGCAATGTGTGCTTGGAAGTGGTTCACTGACAGCAGCTATTCCTGTTTCTGGTCCCTGGCAATTAGATCCGGTTAGGACTGCTGTTCTGATGCCCATGTCTGCTGTTGGTACTGCATTCCTTGTGGAGATGATGGACAGTCCGCATTAATACATCAACAAACTGGAATACTTCAGTCACTGTGTGATCATGGGCACACCTAAACGTGATAGCTCCGTTCTGCCATTTTGTCGGTTCCACGTCGAGTCATCTTACTGTGCTGATTCCGTGCAGTTTGTACAACCCGAGTGAAGCCTACACACTACTTCACTGCCTTGACTGATGTCAATGGTGCAGGGTCACATGACTGCATATTATCAGCTAAACACTATCAGCGATATTCCAAAGGAACCATTGTGGTCTCTTAATGGGTGACTTAATGTTATATCTAGTGAATTTATGAACTCTTGCACACATTTTGTTAATTATTTTGTTTTTATTTCACTAGAAACCAATTTCTTTAAATTCGTAATGGTTATGCTTTGACTCCCAGCTGAGATTTGAAGAATCTTGCAACGAATTTTTTAAGAAACTGGTAGGTGAAAAAGCTATGTTAAAAAAGATTACACAAGTTAGGTTAAATGCTTTTCGGTACTTGCTGTGTAAGATCTTGCCAATGATAAAATCAGACAGCAACCAATACAAGGCAGTACCAGCCGATGTCAGAGGTATTTAGCTATACAGTAGATTACATCTACATTTTCTTGATATAGGTATTACAGATGTCTGAAACAAGTATTTCAGCAATTGTCCCACAAGTACGTAGAACTATAACACGTGTTCTCGATCATTTTTCACCGGTAATATGGAAAATAGTGATCTTTCCAAATTATTGCATCAATGCGAATCAGTTTCTGGTAAAGTTTTTTGTGCTCGTAGTGGAATGCTGTCTGTGAATGCTTCATTATTTCTTTGCTTGCAAAACACTACAACCATATTTCTTGGCGAGAGGCCAGAGCTTATCCTTTCGTAATGTATTATCCTTCTAGTAACTAAATTTAATACTCCACAACTCACGTGCATTATGATAATCTTTAATAAATAAAGTCGTTTTCTCGGTCGTTCATTCCACGTCGCATGCGACTGGCCGCACGAGCCCATTGACTGACGGAGATACGTCGATTGGCTTTTTTGTAGCCTCTTCAGTCCCCAGGTTTTATTTTTTCTCGGGATGTTAAGCAATTGAAGCTTTCGGGGTGGTCTGTTGTTTCACGCGCGATACACATCGCACTAGCTACAGCTCACTTGTTAATCCTTATGCGCACCACTGATTAACTTCGGATTCTGCAACTGCGCAGCATGTCTGGGCGAAATGAAGTTAAAGAAATAAAAGTGTATTCACAAGCTATAATAACTTATTAAAGCTGTACAGATATGCCTCTGTTACTATACTAATTGATCAAAAGTATCCGGACAGCCCCAAAAACATACGTCTTTCATATTATGTGCATTGCGCTGCTATCTACTGACAGGTACTTCACACCAGCTACCTCAGTAGTCATTAGACATCGTGAGAGAGCAGAATGCGGCGCTCCGAGGGAACTCACGGACTTCGAACGTGGTCGGGTAATTGGGTGTCACTTGTGTTATACGTCTGTACGCCAGATTTCCACACTGCTAAACATCCCTAGGTCCACTATTTCCGATGTGATAGTGAAGTGGTAACGTGAAGGGACATGTACAGCACAAAAGCACGGAGACCGCCGGCAGTTGAAGAGGGCCGTAATGTGTAATAGGCAGACATCTATCCAGACCACCACACAGGACTTCCAAACTGCATCAGGATCCACTGCAAGTACTATGACAGTAAGGCTGGAGGTGAGAAAACTTGGATTTCATGGTCGAGCGGGAGCTCATAAGCCACTCATCACGCCGGTAAATGCAAACAATGCCTCCCTTGGTGTAAGGAGCGTAAAGATTGGACGATTGCACAGTGAAAAAAGTTGTGTGGAGTGACGAATGACGGTACACAATGTGGCGATCTGATGGCAGGGTGTGGGTATGGCGAATGGGTGAACGTCATCTGCGAGCGTGTGTAGTGCCAACAGTAAAATTCGGAGGCGGTGGTGTTATGGTGGGGTCGTGTTTTTCATGGAGGGGTTCTCACCCCTTGTTGTTTTGCTTGGCACTATTACAGCACAGGCCAACATTGATGTTTTAGGCACCTTCTTGTTTCCCACTGTTGAAGAGCAATTCGGGGATGGCGATTGAGCACCTGTTAATAATGCACGGCCTGTGGCGGAGTGGTTACACGACAATAACACCTCTGTAATGGACTGGCCTGCACAGAGTTCTGACCTGAATCCTATAGAACACCAGTGGGATGTTTTGGAACGCCGACTTCGTGCCAGGCCTCACCGATCGACATAGATACTTCTCCTCAGTGCAGCACTCATTGAAGAATAGGCTGCCATTCCCTAAGAAACCTTCCAGCACCTGGTCGAACGTACGCCTGCGAGAGTCGAAGCTGTCATCAAGGCTAAGGATGAGCCAACACCATATTGAATTCCAGCATTGCCAATGGTGGGTGCCACGAACTTGTAAGTCATTTTCTACATCTACATCCATACTTCGCAAGCCACCTGACGGTATGTGGCGGAGGGTACCTTGAGTACCTCTATTGGTTCACTCTTCTATTCCAGTCTCGTATTGTTCGTGGAAATCCTATTCCAGTCTCGTATTGTTCGTGGAAAGATAGATTGTCGGTAAGCCTCTGTGTGGGCTCTAATTTCTCTGATTTTATCCTCGTGGTCTCTTCGCCCGTACCGAGCTACTGAGCGTCTCTCTTGCAGAGTCTTCGACTGGAGTTTATCTATCGTCTCTGTAACGCTTTCGCGATTACTAAATGATCGTGTAACGAAGCGCGCTGTTCTCCGTTGTATCTTCTCTATCTCTTCTATCAACCCTATCTGGTACGGATCCCACACCGGTGAGCAGTATTCAAGCAGTGGGCGAACAAATGTACTGTACCCTACTTCCTTTCTTTTCGGACTGCATTTCCTTAGGATTCTTCCAGTGAATCTCAGTGTGGCATCTGCTTTGCCGACAATTAGTTTTATATGGTCATTCCATTTTAAACCACTCGTAATGCCTACTCCCAGATAATTTATGAAATTAACTGCTCCCAGTTGCTGACCTGCTAATGCTGTAGCTAAATGATAAAGTATCTTTCTATGTATTCGCAGCACATTACACTTGTTTACATTGAGATTCAATTGCCATTCCTTGCACCATGCTTCAATTCGTTGTAGATCCTCCTGCATTTCAGTACAATTTTCCATTGTTACAACCTCTCGATATACTACAGCATCATCCGCAAAAAGACTCAATGAACTTCCGATGTAATCCACAAGGTCATTTATATATATATTTTGAATAGCAACGGTCCTACGACACTTCCCTGCGGCACACCTGAAATCACTCTTACTTCGGAAAACTTCTCTCCATTGAGAATGACATGCCGTGTTCTGTTATCTAGGAACTCTTCAATCCAATCACACAATTGGTCTGATAGTCCATATGCTCTTACTTTTTTCATTAAACGACTGTGGGGAACTGTATAAAACGTCTTACGAAAGTCAAGAAACACGGCATCTACCTGGGAACCCGTGTGTATGGCCCTCTGAGTCTCGTGGACGAATAGCGCGAGCTGGGTTTCACGCGGTCGTCTTTTTCGAAACCCATGCTGATTCCTACAGAGTGGATTTCTAGTCTCCAGAAAAGTCGTTATACTCGAACAAAATACGTGTTCCAAAATTCTAGAACTGATCGACGTTAGAGATATAGTTCTATAGTTCTGCACATCTGTTCGACGTCGTTTCTTAAAAACGATGATGACCTGTGCCCTTTTCCAATCTTTTGGAACGCTACGCTCTTCTAGAGACCTATGGTACACCGCTGCAAGAAGGGGGCCAAGTGTACGGATCTTTTGATCACAAAGTGTAGCTAACAATAAATCAATGTTGTACCGAATTTATGCTGTGAACTTTTGGGTGTCATTTATGATACGTTGGGACCCGGTGACAACTTTGCTTACGCCAGTGGAAGCGGGGTTATATACTTTTTAGCTTTATTACCAGGCTTGACTGCCCTGTTCAGAAGAACAGGTCACAATGCCAGGCATAAGGCTGCAGAGGCCTTATTTTTGTAGAGTGCAAAGTGTTCCTTTGCTTCACTGCCGGCAGCAATTGCTTTACGCGTTCCACAAAAAATAAAATGAAGTTAGGACAATTAACGTTAACTTAATACTGATCCGTGTGGTAATATCAGGAAAAGCAAAAATTATTTGAAAAATTTTGCTATGGTAGTTTTGTCTAAGTAATTCGAACTGTTTACTAACAGTTGTTGAAAGTTTTGATGCCAAGTGTGTATTTGGACCTATCTTGAAATCTACAGCAAATATGAAATATCAGGAATATGTTTAATGCATAGGCCTACGACTGTTCTTTTTTTAATAAAGCAACGTGAAGGTGCAAAATTATGTGTATAATTGTCCAGAGAAAATCCTGAGGTATCGTATATGCTACTATCTGTAAAAAATTCACTATATGACTAAAATATTTTTTATGGTCGTTCATTGTTTGCTAGCATTAACACAAAGAAGCTAACACAATAGCAGCCTTGTACTTTTTAATATGTGCTCAGGATTGAAGGTAGACGGGTGACACACGCGGTTGCCGAAAATTTGACATTGCGGCACGCTACAGCACTGCCAGTGGCGTGTAGCTTTGTATAGACGCGGCGTAGTTGTTCAATGTAGAAGGTGACACCACAGTCTAACGTAACGTAACAGTCGCGACACTTCGCCTCGATTTTTTGCCTCCGTGCCAGCAGCGCCCCAAGCGGCCAGTAAGTTAAACTGTGAGTTCGGCACGATCGTGAAAGCGAATGGAGGTTGTTTATTTTAATTTCTATAATGGTTTTTACACGCGGGAGCGTTTGTAGCGCAATAAATTGCAGCAACAACAGGAAGAAGACCCCACAGCCGTCGTTCTTGGTTTCCTAAGGATCCTGAGAAGTATATACCATCATGTTACTTTAACTGTATCGTCAGGATTCACTTACAAACTACATGTGTATTAATGACTAATGTTTCGTTTTAGGAGCAGAAAATAGCTAGTTAATAGCAGACGAGAAGACCATATGAAAAAAGACCCAGTTTACCTGTATAATAATATTAGGTTTTGTTCGCTACATTTCGAATAAAACCAGTCCATGAGCGCAGACAATAATAAACTCTTGTGAAATGCAGTACCCACACTGTTTGACACCCAAATAAGCCACCTAAACTGACAATGAAGAGCAAACTGCCACAAAGATTCGACAATCCATCTAAAGCTATAAAATAGTCCTATGACACAGAAGCAGCCAGTTCAACGCTCCATGTATCACTACCAGATTCGTGTGAATCGTCAACATAGACCTGCTTTGACGATGAAGTGGTTAGATTAAGTGCAGTTCTTCGTGTCTTACAAAAGCGTGTGAAGTGTCAGAATGTGCAGATCGCTAGACTTCGAGCAAAACTGTTATAGGAAAAGGAAAGTGCCTACAGACAGCGACGGAAACTGTATCAGAAGGATCAAGTGAACAAGGACAAACGAATGTTGAAGTTTGGAGGTAAGTATTTCATTCACTTCTGTTGTTAATTACTCAATTTCCCTTGCTCCCTTCGTGTGATGACATTATTTTGTTAGCACCTTGTTCACCGACAGATTGTTGAAAATTATTCAACTATTTGATTTTGCTTGAAATGTAATGTAATCAGCTCATTATAAAGTTTTCAACATATTTCTCCCACTATTTGGCAGTTGCTTTTCCCACTTAGAATAATATAAAGACGAAGGTCGTACTTGTGGCAACAGGCGACAACAATGACAAACACAGAAGGCCTACAGAACGACAAATGAGCTGTCGATCGCTTTCGCGTGTAGAGGTACATGTCTGTGCTTCTTACGTGTGAATCTGTGTGTTTATATTCTTCTGATGTCAACGTGGTAAGTTGCACTTCTATCCAACGTCACAAGTGTTTCTTCACGAATGTGTTGTAGCTTGCCACTCGATTCATGGTTTTTGTTCATACTTGCACTTATTTTAGAATCGTTTTTAGAAACATGTATGCCTTCTGATACTACACAAACCCTTGGAGGCAAGAAAATAACTCAAATATTTCGTAAATTACGTAGGAAATTGGTGCAAAACAAACATTATGCTTACGACGCGTCTGACGTTCACCTTGCTCGCTGCTTGGAGCGCTAGTGTCGATCCATATGTCAAACGGTAACAACTTTTTACAGCAGTGAGTGTCGCGACTGTTATGTTAGACTGTGGTGGCACTGCCACATCTCACATGCCTCACCCTAAGCCCACGCACGTTGACAGAAATGCAGGTGCTGCATCGGCTGGTGAGGACGCTACAGTATGGCGTCAGCCTGTTGCAACATGGTGAGTGCATTTCCCTGTGTGGTTTTGGCGGATACTCATTTTCAACGTGGGTGTGTGACGGAAGAAATGCGTCGGTGGTGGTCCGGTGGACCGGCACGTTGTGGTCGTTGGGCGGTTCTCGCAGAGGACTGCGGATGATCCGCAGCGGCTGCCGAATCTCGCGGGAGCGCTCGCACATACGTAATGAGAGCGGGGCTGCGGCGCCTGTTTTATTAAGGAGTGGCGCATTGGAAGCGTTCAAGAGGAACGCTCCAGCCTCTTCTGACGACGGCCCCTCCAGATGGCGCTGCCGGCGTCAGACGAGTACAAATTCTTCCAGCTTCCCTGCCCCTAGCCGGCCAATGTGGCCGAGCGGATCTAGGCGCTTCAGTCTGGTACTGTGCGACCACTATGGTCGCAGGTTCGAATCCTGCCTCGGGCATGGATGTGTGTGATGTTCTTAAGCCGTTGGCACACGGACCGTGCTGTCGAACGTTAACGCTGAGCGTGCCAAGTTCAACGTGCTGCTGAACGCTCAGGAACGATGCGACTTGTGCATACGGTACGTGGGCCCCAACGTGGTATACGCAATCGCAACGCACTCCAGCGGCAGTTGAGGGATGTTTCTAGTTCGTAAATAACATTGTTTACTCAACTGGCGCGCGTAAAATTCCCACATTAGCTCTATTAAAACGCACATTTCCTCCATCGTCCACGAAAAGGAAAGTATCATGTCCAATCAATAAGGACACAGGCTTCTAAAAGTTCCATTCCAAACAGCGCGACACAAATTTGGAATACTTCTCCGCATAAGATAAAACATTATTTCATCATTCCCACATTTTAGTAAAACCCCAGGATCAGTCTTACTTGATCAGTGTTCCTACCCAGTAGCAGAATCTTTGCAACATGTGAATTATGAAGCGTAAAAGAAAAAGGAGCAAAATATCTTTATACAAGTAGCACAAGCTGTCCTGTAGATTAAGTCAATCGAAGTCACCCCTCAAAAAAGGTGGACTTATATTTACATAACATGAAATATTATAGTATATACTTATATTAAACTAACAATAAAGTATCAGAAGCCAATAAAAACGCGAATGTTAGGAAAAAGAATTTGGAAGTAGCAAGACGCAAATCACTGCCCCATTAAATATACCTTCAGCGGGCAGTAACGCTAGTCATTACACTACACCAATAACAGACTCCAAATATTAAATCATAGTATGTTAGGTCGTGCAGAAAACCATAACCGTAGATATGTTACTAATTGAAATTTAATTATAACAAATTGTACCAAGAACAACACGTTTTGGGTGGATCTTCAGTGTGTCGCTGACTTCAAATAGCCTACTCTCATAATATGCAAGTTACAATAATTCTTTTGCCACGAAAATGATGTTTCTCATTATTTTATTGGAACGAATCACACAACTAACAACGGGTTTTTCAGTGATTCTCAATTTGCTGGTGCTCAGAAACGGCATATATACATATAGGCTTGAAATGAATGCCAATATGGCGCCTCACAACTCTGTACTGAAGTAGACGGCGTGCGTGTGAGGTAGGTGGCGTTGTGCCATCTCATTGGTCAACGCTCAGACGCACGCTCAGAATATCTGACGTGCCAGATATTGCTCTGCACGTTCGGAAAGACTCCCGAACGTGCTATTCCACGCTATGACGTCAGAAACTCGGCACGCTCAACGTTCGGATGCACGGTCCGTGTTTTAGTAGTTCGAAGTTCTAGGGGACTGATGGCCTCAGATGTTAAGTCCCATAGCGCTCAGAGCCATTTTTTGCCTGCCCTTATCTCTGCCGCAACCAGTAAGGCAGCTCAACCGGCACAAACGAGACACAAGAGTAGCACAGGCCCCGATCTGGCCCGTCGCTGAGTCGAATAAACCCGAACGGGTGAACGCCAATCGCTGTTTGTTTATGTGGTTGACTGGGTGTGCGAATGATAAGCATTGTTATTGTTAATACCAAAATCTATAGATTCAGACTACCAGAGTGGAAATAAACAATTAACAGGAATAACAGGTAAAAAAAGACTACATATTATCTTCTCGGTGTATCCAAGAAAATGAAATTTTGACTGAAAATTTTTGCCACATGGCTACACTACTAAGGGCCATTTGTACAGTCCCCGTTTAGCAGCCGTCTAAGTTCTGTTGTCGGAATAGCGCGAAAAACAAGTTGTACGAACACAAAATAAGCCTAACTGGAGAATAAACGCGCGGTAACTGAAACTTTAAGTCTGGCAGGGTTGGTGAAGTTAACTGGAGAATAAGTTTTGACAATGGCGGGAGTAGTTACAGAATTATTGATGACAAGATTGTTTGTTAGATCGAGGAAGCAGAAGAAACGGGGACATCAAACAAATTATATGGAAGAATATGACGATTCCAAATTTATATAAAAATTTCGTACTACTTCTTTTCGATCTGATGCTTGAGAAACTGGAGCGCATGAATTACATGTGAAACTATTTCCTAACATACAACTTTTTGTTTGCAGTAGGCCTAGTAGGCATGTGATATTGCTACTTCGTCAATTTGTTCTGTCGTGTTATTTATGTAAGTGGGGTACATAAAAATAACCATTTGTGCCAAAACAGTCTCGCTAATTTGGCGTGTGTTACAACTGCTGAGACATTAGAAAGGCCTATTTCCTTTTATCTAGCAGACAGTGATAAAATAGACATAATCAAATGTAGAAACCACATCAGTCTTAGGTACTATTCGTGTTAACAGCTTTTTCAGTATTAGACAACGACATTTTGATTTTTCATGTAGCAAAACGTTTGACTAACTTTGATGAGGTAATAGATTCTTTCGCAAAAAGAAAAGCACGCCGTCTAAAGCTGTAGCAAGATTAGAAAGAAATGCTAGGACCTAAGGACCGAAGAAATGTGCAGTGTCTTGCTTGTCTCTTGCATTTATTGATTTTATGTTCCCTAGATTTAATTTTATGACACACAAAAAAGAAAGTTATTAGTTAATAGGCAATAAAGAGTGCAAATTTTCTGAAGAGTTCTTATTCTCCCGGTCATAAATAATCACACCAAGGTTTAATTGTGTTCTTTTAATGGATAAGAAGTCAGACTGTTTGAATCGGAGCAGGAGAGGCACTACAGCTCATTTTAATTTCCACTGTCTTGAATATAGGTTCCTTGATGGCTTCCATTACAAAATGTACACATTTGAATTCCACAGTGTAGTGACGTACGATAGACGAATGCTGTGTAAAGAGGTGTGGCACTGCACTTTGGCACACTTAAGACCGAATAACATTCTTACATTTCCCTAACCATACATGTTTTATACATCAAACCCTTCAGAAAGATGTGTGCTACACAATGTACATATTTTTGAAAAATCTTTTTATTTTTATTTTTGATGTGATGTTGCAAACACTCGAAGCGTGGAGGGTGGTGGCGGCGAAGGGGGGGGGGGGGGGGGGCTGGAGGGCCACCACCGTAAGGTTTTTGTCACGGTTCGGAAATATCGTAGATCCTGGGCTGGAATCACAGTGGTTAAAGTAGGACATCTACATCTACATCTACATGATTACTCTGCAATTCACATTTAAGTGCTTGGCAGAGGGTTCATCGAACCATCATACTATCTCTCTACCATTCCACTCACGAACAGCGCGCGGGAAAAACGAACACCTAAACCTTTGTGTTCGAGCTCTGACTTCTCTTATTTTATTTTGATGGTCATTCCTACCTATGTAGGTTGGGCTCAACAAAAATATTTTCGCATTCGGAAGAGAAAGTTGGTGACTGAAATTTCGTAAATAGATATCGCCGCGACGAAAAAGTCTTTGCTTTAATGACTTCCATCCCAACTCGCGTATCATATCTGCCACACTCTCTCCCATATTACGTGATAATACAAAACGAGCTGCCCTTTTTTGCACCGTTTCGATGTCCTCCGTCAATCCCACCTGGTAAGGATCCCACACCGCGCAGCAATATTCTAACAGAGGGCGAACGAGTGTAGTGTAAGCTGTCTCTTTAGTGGACTTGTTGCATCTTCTAAGTGTCCTGCCAATGAAACGCAACCTTTGGCTCGCCTTCCCCACGATATTATCTATGTGGTCTTTCCAACTGAAGTTGTTCGTAATTTTAACATCCAGGCACTTAGTTGAATTGACAGCCTTGTGAATTGTACTATTTATCGAGTAATCGAATTCCAACGGATTTCTTTTGGAACTCATGTGGATCACCTCACACTTTTAGTTATTTAGCGTCAACTGCCACCTGCCACACCATACAGCAATCTTTTCTAAATCGCTTTGCAACTGATACTGGTCTTTGGATGAGCTTACTAGACGGTAAATTACAGCGTCATCTGCGAACAACCTAAGAGAACTGCTCAGATTGTTTGGGTTTTCGCAGGATTCGTTCAGCCTGCTGCACCTGACAGCAGGTTGTGCTATAAATGCAACATGACTAGCCAGGTATGTGTTTGCGTAGGTACTTTCACTGCAGCACATTTCTCATAAAGGTGGGAGCAGCAAAATGAACAAACCATACTTAAAGGAGAAATTAAGAATTGGGGAATATACACCAGTTACGGAACAGAGTCCAAGTCCAGCATGGTGAAACGTTCGTGTGTTTATGTAGCAGCTACAAATAAATCGGTAGGTGTCTCGCAATGCAAATTGGGAAAAAAATTACTTAACACTCATGTAGGAACCGCGAATATGTTACGACATGGTTGTAAATTTGACCAATAGTTTCTTCATGCGAAAAGTATTCTGAAAGAGGACGAAGGCTTAGTGGCTGACAAGTGTGTGGAAATGTGTGCTAAGGACTTGAGGCTATTCAACAGAACATAGATTTTCTGCATTTAGGGCATGTATTGGTTGAAACAGAGAAAGAAATGGCTCAATCGAAATTAAAAACCACATTCTGACGGTATGCAACATAGTGCAAAAAAAGCTTAGTATGAAAGAAAATCTTCTTCTTTCAGGCATGTAGGTTTTAGACTGACATAATGTCAAAAACGAACTTCGTGTTGCTAAAATGCATTTGAGGAATTAAGAATGAACTGTTTTGGCCACTTAGAATGAATTCAGCGAACCCTGAATACACATCTTGAAAAAAGTAATTACAGTTGATATAACTGGGGTCATATTTGACTGGAACACCCTGTTGTTGTTGTGGTCTTCAGTCCTGAGACTGGTTTGATGCAGCTCTCCATGCTACTCTATCCTGTGCAAGCTCCTTCATCTCCCAGTATCTACTGCAGCCTAAATCCTTCTGAATCTGCTTAGTGTATTCATCTCTTGGTCTCCCTCTTCGATTTTTACCCTCCACGCTGCCCTCCAATACTAAATTGGTGATCCCTCGATGTCTCAGAACATGTTCTACCAACCGATCCCTTCTTCTAGTCAAGTTGTGCCACAAGCTCCTCTTCTCCCCAATTCTATTCAATACCTCCTCATTAGTTATGTGATCTACCCATCTAATCTTCAGCATTCTTCTGGAGCACCACATTTCGATATATATATATCATTGAGTCTCGTCATGTGATACTCGGGTAACGTGCAGAATAATCTGTTACGTAGCGTAGCAGAGCGGGAAGACGGGCAGGCAAGCAAGACTCCTTTAGCCTGCTTGGGCTGGGCAGAGCTTGGCTTGGATGGGAGTAAAGCAGCCTACCTGTTCTGCTGATAACGTGCGGCAGCTCGACTGCTTGGCTAACAGGCAAGCATCGGCAGTTTAAAAGCGGAACGCGTACACTTCTGGCTGGCGTACCACAGCCAGAGCCAAGTGGTGGAGGAACGCCGAGACTGTAGAGGACTGTAGAGGAAAGATGGTAGTGTGGACAATTAGGAATAGACTGTTGCCGTAGTCTTCAGTTCCAAGACTTCACGCTAGTCTGTCCTGTGCAAACACTTTCGTCTTTGCATAACTACTGCTACCTTCATCCATTTGAACCAGCTAACTATAGTTCAAGCTTTGGTCTGCCCCTACAATCCCCTGCCCTTCTACACCTCAAGACTACTGGCCATTACCAAACTGACGATTTCTTGATGCCTCAGGATCTGACTTGACGATCGGTCACATATTTTATTCAGGTTGTACCATAAATTTCTTTCCTCCCCTATTTGATTCATACCTCCCATTAGCTGTTTGACGCACCCATCTAATTTACGATATCCTCCCCTGTTATCACATTCTGTTCTGTTTTGAAATATTTATGGTCCACGTTTCACTTCTGTACATGACAGCATTCCAGATAAGTACCTCCAGAAAGAACTTTCTAACAGTTAAATCAATACTCAATGGTAAAAAGTTTGTTAAGAGGTATGCTGTTTTTGCCAGTCTGCATTATTTCGTACCCTCTCTATTTCGGCCATTATCAGTTGTTTTGCTGCGCAAATACGAAATCTCGTCTACTAACATTAGAATCTCATCTCCTAATCGTTAATACGACAACATTCCATTGCCCTTGTTTTCCTTTCTTGTATTCATTTTAGAACCTCTTTGCAAGCGCTATCAAATCTGGTCAACTGCTCTTTCATTTCTTTTACCCTCTCTAACACAAATACAGTGTCATAAGCAAACATCAAAGTTTTTATTTATTCTCCTGGAACTTCAACTCTATTTCATATTTTTCCTTCGTGTCCTTCATTGTGTATTCAGTGTTCAGACTGCATAACACTGGGATGAGGGAAACTTAGATAACGGCCAGAACAGTTCGAGATCCGACGTTACTTGCGTATTTTAGGAAATACTGTAATATTTTAAGGAATGTCGGCAGAATGTCGAGAAGTATGCACGTCCTGACACAAATAAATGATGCAAATAATAAGATTAAAATTATATGTGATACTAGCTTACCGCCCGCTGCTTTGTAGCGGGACATTGAATTTCGCCGCGCTGCACTCGTTCCCTCACATATACATTATACCGTCGCAGCGGTATGAGCGTAGGTACTAAAATTGTAACTCTTTTTGTTTTCATTCCGTCTTTTGTCTCTTGAGAGCGGAAGCTTAACTTACTTATTAGCTAGTCTTGGTCGGATGAAGACGAAAAAACTTATTGATGTGTAGACATTGAAAGGTGGCTACACTGAGCCACAGCGCCAGAGATCGCTAGAGAGCATTGTTCCGCCGCCTCCACTGGCAGTGATTATTGAGAACTCGTAGTGGGCAGTGCTTGTCGAGGACTCGTAGTAGTCAGTTCGTGTTCAGATGTGCTAGTAGGGAGTGCTTGCTGAGATGTGATACTGAAAAGTTCTTGTTGAGATGTGGTAATAGCGAGTCGGTGTGGAGATATATTGTAATGATTAGAGTGATTTGGTCAATATATGAAGGTAACGAAACTTGATTTATTTTTCATTATTTCCATGTTTTAAATAATGCGTCATTACAGGTTCAGTCAACAAAGCATCTGGCTTGTGTTCTTGGATTAGAGTGTAATTCTGGTTCTCTTGAGTAATTATGGTATTTTTATTTTCTTTAATTAATTCAGTATAAACGATATTTAAAATTTCTTGTGTTGTTGAAGAAGAACCGTGCCAGATGCGTACGTTGAGTCATACTTCCACACACAGAACAGTTATACTTGTGCTTTGATTTCGTAGGTTTTATAGTTGATGGGGACTTAATTAATTAATTGTGTTAACGAAAATTTTTATTTCATTCTTTGTTGTTGTTGCTATGCAGTCAGATTGCGTACAAAAATAGTCAGGGCCAACCGTTTACGAGACTTCGTAATCGAACAGACAGCTACTAAAGCAGAAATTAAAATTATTTTCATTTCATTTAATTAAGCCCCCATGCACGTGGCGACCGCTGCTTCGGATCGTCCCTTGGAATCTTCTGATTGTAGAAATAGTAGACAGTAGGATTGTTGTAGTAATTTGTAGTTTAGTAATTGTAGTCTATATTGCATGTGTAGATCTGGTAATTGTCATTCTTCTAATGGTATTTTTTTTTGCAAAATTTCATTTCTGTTGTCTTGTCTATGGGTTTGACAATTAGTGCAATTATTTCAATTGTTCGATGATCGTGTTTGAGGGAAACATCTCGTGTGAATGATATTGTTGATGATAAAGTGTCATTGTGTGTAATTTTTTTATAGTGACGAGTTTTGTATATTTTGTAAATGATCACGCGATCAATGAAAAAGGCAAAAATGATGGATAGTGAGAATGACGAAATTGTTAACATGGCGAACTCGCCAACAGAGGAAAACAGTATGATGGATAATGAAGTGGAAAACAATGTAATAAGTCGGGAAAATAGTCCGGAACCATTTCAAAATTTTTCTCAATCAGAAAATTCACAGAATACGAGATTAACGACAGAAGATTCTGTAATAGTATCGAACACAGATAGCTTTACAGCTATGACGAAGGAAACTGGTTTTGCGAGAAATGTTAGGGGCGAAAAGAATTTCGAACCAGATCATACGGAGCAGTTGATGAGTGCAATATTAAATTTGGGATCACAGTTACGATCTGAATTAAAAACAGAGATGGGAACTTTGGCAACACGGTTAGACTCACAAATGGAAACACGGATGGGAACAATGGAAACTCGGTTAGGATCTGAATTAAAAACAGTGGCAACACGTTTAGAAACAGAGTTGGAAACAATGGAAACACGGTTAGACTCACGAATAGGGACATGTTTCAAAAATATGAAAGATGAGTTAAAGAAAGAAATCAGAGAAGAAGTACAACCGATTTTGAATTCTCACAATAATAGATTAATTGCAGTAGAGATTAGACAAAGGGAACAGGATAGAGAACAGGAAGAAAGAGATCGCGTGATAGTACAAAAATTTTCAGAGTTAAATTTACAACGTGCACATGATAAGGAAGAAATATTTGAGAGAATCGAGGAATCCGTACCAAATGACAGAATAAATAATCTAACACAACAATATGAACAGTTAACTACCAAATGTGTCAATACTGAAACCCGAGTCGCGACACTTACGGAAGACGTAAGTAAATAGAAAGAAAAAATAGGTGACTTATCGGAAAGAGTTGAGGAGATTTCAGATAAATTGACAAGTCTTAGTTTAAATGGGGATAGAGATTCAGATGATACAGCTCCATTACCATTTGCAGAAACCGAAGAGTACCAGAACATAAGTAAGCATGTTGAAAATCAGGAAAAATTTAATGAACGCGTTAAAAGGGAAGTTGAGGCATTACGAAAGCAAGTCAAACAAATTGAAGGCGAAATCGTAGGAAAGGACAGCAAAAGAAATTTGGAATCACAGTTAGCGGAGGGGTTTGAAGAAAATAATTTGTTTCATTTACGGGATGCAACAAGGGAGCGCCAGGCGCGCGAACTTGACAATAATCAACATTGGGACTGGGACAGACGCGGTAGGTCTTTGTCGCCACGAGGCGAAAACTTTGACTATAAACACTTTTTGACTGTTCGGAAATTTAAGATCTTCCGCAATTCTAAGAATGACATACATCCATGTGCATGGTTAGATCAATTTACGTACGCACTTCCGCCAAATTTGCCATTAAGTCACAAACTGAAATTTATGTGCAGCTATTAATGTCCTCAGGGGATTCACTATATTAAGTGAATATGTGCCGTAGCGTCCACAGGGCCCCGAGCTGTAGTGGTGCTGTTTCCCTATTAGTTTTCTGCACCGCTGCCTACTCTTTCACTATTCTTTGCATCTATAAAAACAACTCTTCTACTATCCATCTATCTAGACAGTAGGTAAAGATTAACCGGATATGACGATTTTACCCAAAAGTGACTTCGGAAATTACCGTTTGGACTTACTGTATCTTCAGCAGCATTCATTCGTAGCTTAAATGAAATTTTACCTGTTTATCTTCGTGACAATGTTACTTCATATGTTGACGATATTCTTATTGCTAAACGTTCTTGGAGTGAGCACAACAAAATTTTGGATTCATTATTACGTATTTTTGCAAGAGTTGGCATTACAGTGAACTTGAAAAAATCTGAATTTGGTCGTTCTTAGGTGAAATTTCTCGGTCACATTATTTCTACAGAAGGTATTCTCCCTGATCCAGAGAAACTAGACGCTATTTGTAATTATCCTGTTCCTACCACAAAACGTGCTGTTCGTAGTTTCCTTGGTGTCTGTAATTTTCTTAGACGCTTTGTTAGATTGGACAATTTGGCCACACCTCGTTTATGTGAACTATCTGGAAAAAATTCTAATTGGTGTTGGGATGAGGAAGCTCAGTCAGAATTTGAACAACTCCGTGACGCTTTAGTTGCTGCTCCACTTCTTTCGCATCCGGATTTATCTAAAGACTTTTGTTTGGCGACGGACTCATCATACAAAGGCCTAGGTGCACATTTATTTCAAGAGATAGAAGAAAACGGCGTTGTAGTACAGAAGACTATTGCATTTGGAAGTCGTGTTCTCTCTAAATCCGAAAAGAATTATTCGATTACGGAACTTGAAGCTTTGGCTGTTGTTTGGGCTTTCACAAAATTTCGCACATTTTTGTTCGGTAGACATACTAAGGTTTACACTGATCATCGAGCTTTGGAATTTCTTATGTCGACAAAATTAACTCATGGCAGATTGTCACGATGGGCGTTGTACCTACAGGAATTTGATTTTAGTATTGTTTACATACAGGGATCTTCAAATATTGTTGCTGATGCTTTATCACGTGCACCTATGGGTTTGAAACAAAGTGCTGAAGAGGACTGCAAGGGAAACAATTATTGTCTGATGTACATTCAAGGTGTTGCGTTTGAGAACTTTATTTCGTCTTCGCTCCAGGACATCGCTAAGGAGCAAAATAAGGATCCAATCTGGAAGGACATTAAGGACAAGTGGAGGAGAAAGGAAAGCGTAGCGATTAGACAGCATTATTTAGTTCGCAATGACATTCTTTTTAAACGGAAATCGGTCGACAACTCTGTTTGGTTAGTTTGTATTCCTGATGAGTGGGTCAATAAATTGATTTGGTACACACATTTCAGTTATGCGCACTTTGGTCCCAGAAAATGCTTTTATAAATTACGAGAAAATTGCTACTTCAGTAATATGGAAAAACGTATTCGAACTGTTCTTGCAAAATGCAAATTATGTCAATAGGCTAAGCCGCCAACGATTTCTCACAGAGCACCGTTGTTTCCTATCATTCCAGTAAAATTAAAGGAGATGGCTGCAGTCGATTTGTTCGGTCCAGTGGTTCGATCTACTAATGGTTTTGCGTACATTTTTGTAGCAGTGGAATTGACATCAAAATATGTGTGTTTTACACCGTTACGCAAAGCAACAGCTCGTTCAGTATCTAATGCTTTCATCAAACATTTTCTTAAAGAAGTGGGTCATGTTGATAAGGTTATATCAGATAATGGATCACAGTTTCGCTCTAAAATTTGGCTTGGTACTCTACGGCGTCGTAAAATTAAACCAATCTTCATTTCACTTTTTCACCCTCAATCTAACGCTTCAGAAAGATGGATGAAGGAAATCAATAAATTGTGCCGTCTTTATTGTCATCAGAATCACAGAACTTGGGATCAGTATCTTCATATTTTTCAAAACATTCTGAATGAACTTCCTAATGACTCAACTTCTTTACCGCCTCTATTGATATTAAAAAATAAAGTACCAACAAATCGCATTTCTGAAATCGTTCCTTTTCCGCCTTCACGGAAACTGCGGCATTCTGAAGTTGTCAACCTGGCTCTACAAAATATTGCATCTGCGGCTGCTAGAAGAGAGAAATCAGCTAAACATCCTGGTCGTTTAAAAATCTTGTCAGTTGGCCAAAAGGTGTTAATTAAGTCTCATCGTTTGTCTCACAAAGGAAAAGGCTTGTGTCGCAAATTTTTTCTGCTTTATAACGGTCTATATAGAATTCGCAAAATTATACATGATAACACTGTTGAAGTAGAAACTCTTAAATCTCGACGCTCTAAGGGAATACATCACATATCTAACGTTAAAATTTTTGTGGAATGACATACTTTAGAGAAACTAACAGCTACATGTAAACATGCGGAGAGTACAAGGATACCGCGCCGTGTTCCGGCGGCGGCAGATACTCAAAGCAACAGTGAAGTCTGCGCGGCGCACGAGGCAGTCGTTGACCGCAAACAATCACTTCGTACGTCACGCGCCTACAGCTGATCGAGCGCTCAGTGCGAATGCACTGACAGACGTAAACAAATACACAGTCTAATTTCTCTGACTAAATTCTGTATAAAGCTATAAGGACTTCATAAATTATGTTATTAACGTTCAATATTTTTCAGGATACGGTTGTATAAAATATTTAAGACCTTCAGGTAAATTCTATGTGTGTCCGACGTTAAGAGGACTTGCTATGGAGAAAATTTCAGGAAGAATGTAATTTAAAAGAAAAAAAAAGGAAGGAAGTAAAAAACCAAAAAGGTAATGATTAATTGAGTTTATTTTTCAGGTAACATATTTCCACTTAAGTACGTACTTTAGACGTAATTTGCTGCTCGCGATTACGTGATTCATACTTTGTGCTAAATTTCATGTTCTATAAATTTACTAGTGAAGCGACGTGCTTGCGCACATTAACTGATTTTGACAATGATTGACTAATGAACAGGGTTGTTATTTGTATATATTATGCATTGATTGGCTGCACTGCTTTTTCACTGATGTCATATTTTTTAATTATGTGCCTGCTGTGCTTATTTATTTAAATTATAATTGTCACCCTATTAGTTGTGCTGTTATGTATGTAGGTTACACTTTGTGATTTATCTGCTTGCGCCTTCATGTTTACTTATTAAGATTACATACGAACATTTATTTGCTTATGCTGATATGATGCTAATGACTTGTTTATTATGTAAGATATATGTTTGCTGCTTTTTGTATGGATTGCATATTTACACATTTCTGTTTTGTTGTCATAACTACTCTCCAATTTTGAATATAGCAATGCTGATGTACAGTGTACGAACATAGAGTTTAGGTTACACTGTGGTATTAATTATAGATTGTTCGCTTGGCAGAGCCTCGTTGTAAGAATTGTGCTGCATCCACTTGTTGACATTCTGTTCTCTACTGGTATATTTACTCGCTATTGCATGTTTTGCTTATGCTCAGTGCCTTATATTTTTAAGATAAGAAAATGAACTGCTATAATTCGACGAACGACATGAGTACAAGAAAGTCATAGAAGTCACATGAGCTGAGGTTTTATGGAAGCTGTATAAATTTATGCTAATAGGAAGGAAGCTAACGACATGACATACCAAAACTAGGTTTAGACCATTGACAGTTATTACACTGCATTTTTCGTGAGCAATTGAAATAGGAAGTGACACTTGACACAAAAAATACTCCACATGTTTGCTTCTGCTATGATTCTTGAAGTGGTGTACACACTGTGAAATATTATGATCATTCACACTCCGTAATCGTACTTAATTACTGAGAGTTATTCGAACTAAAGTCTGTTAGAGGTCATGTATGCATTTCTTTTATTTAATGATGGACAAGGAACCAAAATGTATCTTATAATTTATAATGAGTAGAAAATTTGGGTCAGATGGATTACACAAAGGTTGTGTGTAGACACTGTGTCTTCGGATTGTATGGGATGATGAATTGAAGTTGCACTAGGATTTTGTCTGTACTTGTTCGAGGAGACTGACTAGATGAAAGAGTTGTTATGGAAGTGAAATTATATTGGTGCTGAAGTTTATATATATCGACGTAGTGAAGAGGTATTATTGAAGTATTAAGATTAAGTGATGATTATTGGAGTTTTCGTGGACAAGAAGTAAGGTAAATGATATTGGTGATAAGGTTTATATGTATCGACGTATTGAAGAGGTATTAGTGAAGTATTGAGATTATGCTGATGATTATTGGAGTTTTGGTGGATAAGAGGTAAAGTAAGTGAGGAGCATATTTTTTTTTGTTGGTCCATATGGAACAAGGAGGATGAAGATGGCAGACTAGAACACTCAAGTAGAAGGAAGATTGTCTACACACACACTTTGTCAAATCACAAAGCAGTATATACTTTTTTTTTGAGAGAGGAAGCATTTGCATATCTTGGTACACTGACAGTTGTTCAGCAACCGTACATTTTGATCTGGCTTGGCAAACATTGGTCTTGACATGATGACTATGACGTTGACTTAACTATTATTGACTGTTATACATTGCTGCCACTACTACTTGGTACACATGATGAACATCAAATCTTGGACAGAGTTACATTTACACAGTTAACACTATTCAATTACACAGTAGTACTTAATGTGGATGAAAGATGAGTGAGTGTGTTTTGTGTGTTTTCCTTTCCTAATCCTACCCACCTATCTCCTAAATATTATTTTATTTGTTGGTAGTGGCTTGCACTGACACCCATAAATGTTATAGGTTTACTGGTATTTGTGTATTGTAATAGTTAATAGGACAATTATCTGATATCATTTGTGTGTTTGTTATGATTTGTATGTTTAGTGTAAAAGCATTGTATGTGTATTCAAACTATTGTTCATGCCTGAACTGTCTGATTAGTGATGGTGCTGCACTTTTCAACATGATGTGTGACATTTAGTCATGTTTAATTTCTGCTGATGAACTGTGTGATCAGTGATTGTAAAAATTATGGACTGTTACTTGTACCTTTTCTACATGATTGGTGCCACTAGGACATGTTTAATTTCTGCTTATAAACTCTGATGAACGGTGTGATCAGTGATACTGAATTTTATGGAACTGCTTCTGCTGAGAAATGTGACTTGTTGCTGTGTGTACCTGCTCAACATTGTGGGTACCACTGATGGACTGCTTCTACTGAAATGATGTTGCTTCTTGCTGTCTGCACCTGGTCAACATTACTGGGTGCCACTGATGGACTGCTTCTACTGAAATGGTGTTACTTGTTGGTGTCTGCACCTGCTCAACATTGCTGGGTGCCACTGATGGACTGCTTCTACTGAAAAGATGTCACCTGTTGATGTCTGCACCTGCTCAACATTGCTGGGTGCCACTAATGGAACTGCTTATACTGAAATGGTGTTACTTGTTGGTGTCTGCACCTGCTCAACATTGCTGGGTGCCACTGATGGACTGCTTCTACTGAAAAGATGTCACCTGTTGCTGTGTGCACCTGCTCAACATTGCTGGTGCCACTAATGGAACTGCTTATACTGAAATGGTGTTACTTGTTGGTGTCTGCACCTATTCAACATTACTGGGTGCCACTGATGGACTGTTTCTACTAAAAAAATGTCATTTGTTGGTTTTGCACCTGTTGACCATCGCTGGGTGCTACTGCTGGAACTGTCAACTGCTTATTCTTGAGCTATGGAAAGCGTTTATGTGAATATTTGTATAAACTGATTTTTTGTGTATTACTGGTTGTGAAAAGTTATGAGACTCTTACCTGCACATATTCGTCATTGCTGGCGCTATTGATTGAATTGATTAACCACATAATACTTGTGTAAACTATTATGTAAAGTCACATGTATGAAAGAATTTGTATTGCTTACTGTATTCTATATAATAGGTTATTGAAAGGTCAGTGCAAAGCCAAAATTTTATCTAGTTATATGATATTTACGTATTAATATTATCTTTTATTTTTGTCTGTATTTTTTTGACGAATTTGGTGGTATTTTCACCACCAATGCTGGCAAAAATACCATCAAATTCTAGCCGTGGAGGAAGGGCATATGAAAGGTGGCTACACTGAGCCACAGCGCCAGAGATCGCTAGAGAGCATTGTTCCGCCGCCTCCACTGGCAGTGATTATTGAGAACTCGTAGTGGGCAGTGCTTGTCGAGGACTCGTAGTAGTCAGTTCGTGTTCAGATGTGCTAGTAGGGAGTGCTTGCTGAGATGTGATACTGAAAAGTTCTTGTTGAGATGTGGTAATAGCGAGTCGGTGTGGAGATATATTGTAATGATTAGAGTGATTTGGTCAATATATGAAGGTAACGAAACTTGATTTATTTTTCATTATTTCCATGTTTTAAATAATGCGTCATTACAGGTTCAGTCAACAAAGCATCTGGCTTGTGTTCTTAGATTAGAGTGTAATTCTGGTTCTCTTGAGTAATTAAGGTATTTTTATTTTCTTTAATTAATTCAGTATAAATGATATTTAAAATTTCTTGTGTTGTTGAAGAAGAACCGTGGCAGATGCGTACGTTGAGTCATACTTCCACACACAGAACAGTTATACTTGTGCTTTGATTTCGTAGGTTTTATAGTTGCTGGGGACTTAATTAATTAATTGTGTTAACGAAAATTTTTATTTCATTCTTTGTTGTTGTTGCTATGCAGTCAGATTGCGTACAAAAATAGTCAGGGCCAACCGTTTACGAGACTTCGTAATCGAACAGACAGCTACTAAAGCAGAAATTAAAATTATTTGCATTCTATTTTAATTAAGCCCCCATGCAACATATTGTGGAAGTTTGTATGAAATTCGGAGTATGGAAGCAGCAACGTAAAATACATTGCATTTAATATCAAGACGGTTTTGTATACATTAGTAATTCCTGGACAATGAAATTTATTGCAAAATTTCGGAGCCGCTACGACTTTTCACCCAGAAATGAAGCAGGAGATTTTTGGAGAACAAAACCTGGACGCCGCACAAGAGAAGACATGTTAACATGATAAAAAATGAACTCTTATCTACGCCATTTCCCCCAAGTCCGATAGCTTTTCTGTAATACGAAGTCCGATTTGCATATATTTCTTTCCCTTTTTCACGGTCATTAACGATTTTAAAACGCCCTTTTTATTCACCATTTCTTCCCACATTTTCAACCCTTTCTTTTCTTTTCGTCTCTTTTTCTTTTTTATTAACCACTACAACTGGCTCCCACGACAGGGCGCAATTTTCGGATGTCGTTTTTGATCACATTTGAAACTTTTAATTTGTATTTCTTTTCCCAACAGAGAATAACCAAAAATCCTGAAGTTTAAATGATAACTAAAAGACCAACTTTATTGTGCCTAAGCAAATGATTATACAACAATATTGTAAAGAATTTTTCTAACTAATTCAATCTGTTTTTCTTTTCATGGTATACACTGATGCAAAACTGTTATTTTGAGACCTTTTGGTGATCATCCGATGGAGATGTATTAAGAAAATGCATATTTTGACGGATACGATTTACGCAGAAGTGATTGACCAGCCGCTGCAGGACAGAAAATTTAATGGTGAGTCACACAATTTTGTTTCATTCAAACATTCAATAACCAACTGCAGAATCCATTTTTCCCTTTCCACACATCCTGTAGTTTTCTTTTAGATTTTTCCAAAATTATCTATCTCTATTGTAGTTTGTGGTAATTATAGTATTATTGTAGCATATGAAGATCGTGAATTTGACCGCCAAACAGTCATTTGTTACGAAAAATTTTGCCCGCTTTCCTGCATCTTTCTCAAACCATTGTTGCAATAGAGCAATCATTTACATTGACGAGAAAATATTTCAACCTAAATTTGAGTCAAATCTTTATTAATCAGACTTATATTATTCCCTTTTTGACTTCCGATTATACATCCTATTACAATGGAACGCGGTAAGGTCGAGATAGTTTCGGCAGACGAGTTAAGTGAACTAGATTCATCGTTCAACCAACAAGAAAGTCCGCGTTTCCCTCCATGGACGAGTTCACAGATCAAGGCAATGATTTTGCCTCAAACTCTCAACATTTGTGATAATACCCAGATGGCGACTTTAAATGACGAAATGTGGAATGGACGCGAGACTAGACCGTCAGCGCCATTGTTAACATCAATGTCAGAACCGAATATGAGAAAAATTAAGCAACGTGACACAAATCGGACACAGGAGACTGACAAACTGGACCGACTATTAGAGTTATTTGCAGGCATGAAACATGACGTATTAAACCATACTATGATAGAAAATTTTGAACGAACGACAAAACAGATGGCAGAATTAAATACCACCACTTAACATCTCAGCCAGCGATTTGAGACATTGTCCCACCGAGCCACTAAACAGGAAGAAACTTTGGTTACATTCACACATGAAACAAAAAACAATATCACCCGATGTGAGAATCAGTTAACACAAATAGTTAATGTGCAGCAGGAAGTGAACACCCGCGTGGAAGAGTTAGCTCAGGCTCAGACTTCAGCTAGCTCCACCCAAGAAAAGCTGACTGAAGAAGTGGGAAATATTACCCAACAGCTCACAATGGTAGTTCTTGAACAAACTCACCTCAAAGAAAAGATAGAAAAATCAGAAGACCGAGCGGACCTCGCGTCACTAAACAACGATACCAACATGACCGAAAGAATTGTACATGAATGTAAATTGTGTGACGACTATCTGGACAAAAAACTTGAAACAATTACACAGGACATACTCTCAAAAACAAAGACACATGTTAAAGACGAGACAAAACACATAGAAGACGAAGTGACAAAATTAAGAGACAATGTTGTGCCGTGTTTGGCGATTGGTGCAAACGCATCGTCAGGGAACGACAGAACAGCTAAAACTATGGCTAATGACACAGACAGAACACCTATTGTGGAATCACCCATTTCCAATCAAAATTACAATGTGCCGCTTTATTTTCCACCAAACGAGCAACATTACGGTACAACACCTAGAGTAGCAAGTGACACAAACCACATCAATACAGTAATGCCTACGGGAATGGCCGATGACACATTTGTAAGGCATGGGTATTTCCAGACATTTTCCAGTGAGGACAAGCACAAAGTCCACCCTATTGTGTTTATTAGATCATTTGACGGTGTTTTTCCATGTAGTTGGTCAGAAATCGATAAAATCAGATACGTCACCAATCTCATGAGAGGACGAGCAGCTAAGTGGGGTGCCGCTATGAAACGGCGGTGCCTTACGTTTGAACTGTTCGAACAAGCCTTCTTGGACCAATTCTGGTCCGAGAATGAGCAACAGAGTCTAAGGAGAGAAGTGTGAAACCCCGAGTCCAATGACCCTAAAAAAGAGACATTAAGACAATGCTTTGAGAGGTACGTAGACATGACACTGTACTGGTCCAAACCAGCCGACATGCCAGCGATAATTGACACTTTAAAGAGCCACTTACCCTTTCCATACCGAGACAGATTAATAGGAGTACCGGAGAATGACATTAGGACTTTCTTAAACTTCTTAGATCAAATGGACGTAGTATACAGAGGCGATTCACGCCATTCAAATTTTACTCATATTAGTAACCAAAATCAGCACCCACCCCAAAGGAACCGTTGTGACGGTGGTTGGTGGAACCATCCGTCCGCGCCGCGACACAATACGATGCCTGCGCGCGAAACATATTCAAATGGAAATGTGTATGACGGTAGGAACAACCGCAGAAATTCGTGGAATAATAATAACAATAATTATCACCCATATCAAAATGGTAACTACATGCAGAATGAAAATCACACACAGTACAACAACAACCGCAATAGGAGACGTGAGAATAACCGGTACAACCCGGGCTACTTTGACAGGAACATACCATATAACAGACATAATTACCACCAAAACAACAACAATCCCAACAATCACGACAGAATATGTGGAACATACAAAATTCACGCATGACAAATCATAACACTCCACGGAATCCGCCGCCGTTCCCCAGTACAGTTATGCACTCCCCGCCACGAAGTAGCAATAACAATTGCGGCGCGCCATCAGCTGACGCGTGGTCGCCAATCGGCCGGAATGTAAACATAGTGGAGCTGGTCAATGAACCCAGCCAAACACAGCAGACGACGGAAAACTGTCGACGACCGAGCTAAGCGCTCGTGCTTCGGTCGTGAGGTGTTGTAAGAGCGCAACGGCTGAGACGGTTTGTTTCCTCAGGTACGATGACAAAATGACAGCAGAACAGGAATTAACCGACGAGAAAAACATTAAATCAGACAGTCGTGTTAAAGAATTCATATAAGCTACGGCATGGGTTAAGTTTAACAATTATGATGTACAAATTTTATTCGATACTGGTGCTGCTGTAAGTGTGATGTCAACCGCATTCTATAATGAATTAAAACAAATTATAAACATACCTCGTTTACCCGTACAGAATTGCCACGTGGTTAGTGCCACAGGTACTAAATCTAAGAACATACGCATGCAAGCCCTAGTTAACTTCACGTTTTCCAATACACAGTTCAAGTGTAATTTTCTGATTGTAGACAAGCTTATTGTTCACTGCATCCTAGAGATGGATTTTTTGAATGAACACAAAGAAATCATAGATTTAAGTAATGGCGTAAGTCAATTATCTGTAGGATAACAACTAATTAATGTTGAACTTAACAAGACGATTGAGCCACGACAAAAACATTACGAAGTAAGTCAATTTCAATTGGTATATTCTACCATAGTTAGTGTATGTAATTTAACACTTGAAGATTCAGACTATCAGGAGATTGAGCAGGATTTATTGTATCAGAAATGTGTTGAATCTGACTATTTAACGAAACAACAGCAAGAAGAATTGTTCAAATTATTATGTGATTATGCACACGTTTTCAGTGAGAGACCTGGTGTAATCAGAGGTTATAGCTACAAAATGGATGTTAAGCCACATAAGACTTATTGTAGAACACATTATTATATTCCATGGGCGAAGAAACCTGCGGTTTTACGTGAAATCGAGCGTATGTTGACCTGGGGTGTCACAGAATAATCACATTCCCCTTATTGCAGTCCTATCCTGGCGGTAGGCAAGCAAGATGGCAATGTCAGATTGGTGCTAGACGCACGTGAAATCAACAAAATTATTATACCTGTTAACACAAGACCCGTCAACTTGGACGAACAGTTGCTAAAATTTTATAATGTACAATACCTAACTAATGTTGACCTCCGTTTATCGTACAGGCAGGTGTCCCTTCACAATGACAGTCGTAAATACACTGCTTTCCTTTGTGAGGGACGCAGTTATCAGTTTTGTGTGTTGCCTTTTGGTTTGCGCGTAAGCGCGGGCGTGTTCATCGAGGCGCTTGACGCCGTTCTCGGCCTGAGTTTGTTGTCACGCGTCACGGCGTACGTCGATGACATTGTCGTGGCAACAAATACGTGGGAGGAACATATTGATCTGTTACAGCAAATTTTATTTAAATTTTCACAAGCTGGAGTCACAGTAAATCTTTCGAAGTCCTAAGTAGGAAGGCGTGAAATCAAGTTTTTAGGCCATATTGTCTCGCCGGAAGGCATTCGTCCCGATTCTAAGAAAATTGATGCTATTCGTAATTTCCCTCCTCCACAAAACCGCAAACAGTTGAAAGCATTCTTAGGATTATTTTCTTTCTTTCGGAAGTTTGTTTCACAACAGCTTCTGAACAGCTCTCACCTGCTAACTCTACTGAAAAAGAACGCAATTTGGAGATGGACAGAGTTTTGCCAAGCTGATTTTCGGGCTATTTAAGATACATTGGTGAACGCACCCCTCCTGTGCCACCCTGACATGACGTCAGATTTTTGCCTAGCCACGGATTCGTCATCATACGGCCTTGGAGCTTTTCTATTTCAAATTCAATCTGAATCAAGACAATCTGTCATCAAACCGATACGTTTAGCGAGCCGCACGCTCCCTGAGGACGAGCCGGCCGCGGTGGTCGTGCGGTTCTAGCGCTGCAGTCCGGAACCTCGGGACTGCTACGGTCGCAGGTTCGAATACTGCCTCGGGCATGGATGTGTGTGATGTCCTTAGGTTAGTTAGGTTTAAGTAGTTCTAGGGGACTGATGACCTAAGATGTTAAGTCCCATAGTGCTCAGAGCCATTTGACCATTTTTGACCATCACTGAGGGCGAGAGGAGCGTACTCGGTGACGGAGCGGGAGGCTCTTGCCATTATTTGGGCATTCCGTAAGTTTCGCTACTTTCTTTGGGGTAAACATACTCGCATATACACAGACCATCGAGCCCTTTCTTTCTTGCTATCATGCAAATTGCTTCATTCACGGCTCACCCGGTGGTGCCTTTCACTCCAAGAGTACAGCTTCGAAATTATTTACATTAAAATTGAATCAAACGTAGTAGCCGATGCCCTGTCCCGTTTGCCGCAAGGCGTACAGGATTTTTCGGAACTTTCCGAGCAAACATCAGACTTTAACATCTTACTTACGTACGATGGTACGTACGCCCCATACTACCGCAATATATGCAAGACCTTTGCTTCACTTCAGGACAGCGACACCAGGTGGTCAAACATCAAAAAGAAATTACGTACAGATCCTTCTTCCCACTTGCAAAACTATTACGCAATAGGCAAAAATGTACTTTTCCATAGGTGTACCCCAGACTCGCACCATTGGCGTGTTTGTCTACCAGACGCACATGTTGATGATTTTATTCTGTTCACACACAAAACTTGGGGACACTCCGGAGTCACCAAATGCACTGATAAAATAGTACAATATTGTTATTTTCCCAATGTGCGTCGGAGAGTGTTGCAAATTGCTCGTAAATGTATCATCTGCCAAAAAGCAAAATTTTCCAACCGATCATCTTTGAATGAATTACATCCTATTGTACCAACCCGACCTTTGGAATTAGTATTGTTGGATATCGCCGGACCTTATCCCAGAGCTCGTGGAGGTGTGAAATACATCGTTGCTGTACTTGATGTCTTCTCAAAATACTTAAAATTGTATGCTATCCACACTGTCAACGCATCTGCTATTGCTAGACGTTTGACTAAGAGCTACTTTACAAGTTTTGGCAAACCCCACAGCACTATCACGGATAACGCACCCTACTTTACAGGAAGAAAATGGAAATCTTTTGTTGCCACATATAACATCAAACATATTCTTACATCAGCATTTCACCCGGAAGGGAACCCAGTAGAAAGGATTTTTAGAGAGTTTGGTCAATTCATGAGAATACATTCACCTCACAAACACACAAAGTGGGTAGAGTTTTTAGCACCCTTTGAGCAGATAGTAAACAATTTGCCTCATGCCTCAACAGGATACCCCCCACAGGAATTATTACATCTATGTTGAAGACAACATTTGACTTTTCAGGCTATGCAAGGTAAGTGTAAAAGAGCAGTGACAGCCCGCGCAGTCGACGTCGAGAAACGGACGCTGAGAAAGAGATATTATTTTACTGTCAATTATAATACTATGTTCTTTATTTATGTTTTATAGAAAGAAATTATATGATGTTTAACCTTCACTAAAGTAGAAGGAAGTTCATGGTTGAACTCGTGAGAGGAAATTTGTTACTTTATTATACAATACACATTAAGAGAGAGACAATCTCTGTGAGATATATTTTCCATTTGTATAGACTGTATCCACAAGAAGTGGAGATACCGAGGAAGTACTGAGCAGATATGTGATTTACTCATGCAAGGATTTGTTAAGGTATAATACACTTAGTCATATGAACAGTCAGAACACAAACTGAGAATCTGTCATGATGTTACACTACACAGACTTAACGTAAGGACACTTGGTAAATGTTAAGCACCTCCTTTCACACACCCCTTGAAGGTGATGCAAACGTTATAATGTATTATGTTCTCTTTTTATGTAGTAGCTGTAGGATTTGGTAGTTTATAGGTAGTGAATAGTTTCTTCCATTCTATCTTTCTTTCTTTCTCCATTATCCTACCACCCCCTGCAGCTGGGTATTGTTTGTTTATGGAATGTAAGAGTATGTTGTGTGACAGTAAACTTTCAGGTATGAATAAAAAGACATGAAGAAAATTAAGTATTTTGAAAAGGGATTATTGATGGCATTACAAGCCTGGTCAACCACTAGCCAGATATGGAATCAAAAGAAAGAAATGGATAATAAATGAAGGAAAGCTCGCGCTTTAAATATTAAGTCTGATATCCCTTGGCACGCCCAAACCTGAATAAAGACACTCAAAATGACCATAAACCCCAATTAAAGAAAGCAAATGGGACTTAGTACAATTTTTAGTGTAAATATTTCACATGCATATTCTTGTAAATTTATATGTATTTGTACATGTGTTAAAACTTTGCATATTGTCAACATATTTTGAAATGTGACCACGAAGAGTAAGCTTTCATAATTAACGACGTAAACATGCTGGGACATAGTGAACTTTGTTAAAATGTAAATATGGCAAAAAAGTGTTGCAAACTGTGTTAAACTGTGAACGTTGTAAACTAAGAATTTTGTGTTATTTGTGAAACTTATGGTGCATAAACCAAATAACTGTTTGTAAACCGATATAAACTGCAATTTACTTCGACGATAAAGAGGATTTTCACACTGCAAATGAACGTTTGTTGGCGAGTGTAAACAACGTGTTGAAACACCTACCTTTGCGAATTTCGACGCCGTTGTTCCTGGCCGGCCTTCAGATGCTTTGGAGACAACAAACTCAGCACCTGTCGTAGGCGATGTGGAGCCTAAAACTACATCGACCACATATGCCCCGGGAACAGTAGTCATGAAAACGCACAAAGACCTGGAGTGTTGTGTCGTAACAGAAGAAATGGACATTGCTTCAGATCACGCACACGCTCAATCTTATGGTGTCACAGGACCTAGCATGCCATTTATGCTGGAATAATAACTTGTAATGAACACTATGTGAAAGTGAATACTATACAAGACTGTCATAACATAGCGATTTTGAAACTGCCGCACGCGAAATTCAGTGATGCTATTGTGAATGCGCAAAGACTACGTGCTGCCAGAGATGCATTGGGAAACCAACGCTGGAAGCACACAACATTAACTGCGCTGGCGAGCAGCTTGCTCAAACAAACTCTATGTAAATATATGTATATTAATTTTGTGAAAAGGATCAAAACTGTAACAATAGTATTTAGTACATATAGGTTTACAAAGTAAGTATTGACAAAGATTATCCCCTATGAAAGCACGTTGTCTTTCCTATGAAAATATGTATATGTTGACATTTAGGTACATCTATTATATTGTTTGCTAGCCTGCCACGCTAAATGTTTTAGCCTGACAGTCGAGGGGGCGATGTAGCGGGACTTTGAATTTCGCCACGCTACACTCGTTCCCTCAGACATACATTATACCGTCGCAGCGGTATGAGCGCTCGACGGCAGAGAAAATATATAAGAAAATGAAGGTACGGAAAGTGTAACTTTTTTTGTTTTCATTCCGTCTTTTGTCTCTTGAGAGCGGAAGCTTAACTTACTTATTAGCTAGTCTTGGTCGGATGAAGACGAAAAAACTTATTGATGTGTAGACATATTGTGGAAGTTTGTATGAAATTCGGAGTATGGAAGCAGCAACGTAATATACATTGCATTTAATATCAAGACGGTTTTGTATACATTAGTAATTCCTGGACAATGAAGTTTATTGCAAAATTTCGGAGCCGCTACGACTTTTCACCCAGAAATGAAGCAGGAGATTTTTGGAGAACAAAACCTGGACGCCGCACAAGAGAAGACATGTTAACATGATAAAAAATGAACTCTTATCTACGCCATTTCCCCCTGTTAATCACATTTATTATTCTCTGTTCTCTTTCAAATAATTTTTGTAGTGGAAATTGGTTTGACTTTTGCTCATAAACGCCACAAGGACCACCCCAACAATAGCTTTTCAGAATCACGAAGTCCGATAGCTTTTCTGTAATACGAAGTCCGATTTGCATTTAATTCTTTCCCTTTTTCACGGTCATTAACGATTTTAAAACTCCCTTTTTATTCACCATGTCTTCCCACATTTTCAACCTTTTCTTTTCTTTTCGTCTCTTTTTCTTTTTTATTAACCACTACAGCTTCACTCGTGTAGACCATGTGGTCTGCACAGATTCTTTTTGTTTTTGTTTAATCGAATTTTTATGTTCTTTGCAAACTGCAACACACAGATTTTTTGTTTTTGTTTAATCGAATTGTTATGTTCTTCACAAACTGCAACACCTTCTAAACTTTTCACGCTAATTAAGGCCATAGAAGTATCGTCTTTTCCGAATATTCTTCAGACCATACAGCGATTCTAGTAGCTGGAGTCCAACGTTTTTTTGTTAGTCATGCCTTTTGCGTTCTTGTGGTGTTATTCCTATGGAAACTTTCATCTTCTAACACATATTTCTTTACGTCTAACCGAGAAGTGAAATACCATTATTCATAGATTCAGCTTTAAATTTTTAGAATATAACGGAATAATTTCTTGAAAATTTTCATCTCCTATTTCGCCACCTTAGGGGTTGAGTTTCCAAAAACAGTAAAACGCATATTTTTTAATTTCTAGCAGAGAAACAAAGTACAAATTTTCGTAGATTCAACTTCAAAAATGTTTGCATAATGAAATATTTCCATAGAAACTTCACCCCTATTTCATCCTGTAGCGACCTATGCGATTCACAGAAGGGCGAGTATCACTTACGTCAAACATAGAGCGTAATCGCAATTAGTTTGTAAACGTTGGGTCATATACTGTGAGGATATATCACTCAACTGGTGTGGAGTGTACCTGCTGGAGAGCGTTTGTAATCACCGTGGAGCAAGGAGGAATGAAGGAGCTCTGGTACCGCGGAAGATTTCCAGCACCAACGAAGACGAATATGATGTATATAATTTATTGTTGTGATATACAATTCAGAGAATGTTAACGAGATGTTTCTGGGACACAACTTATTAGTAGGTTCTGGAAACAGTAACTCCGTGTAGCCGTTTATGAAAGTTTGTAATAATATACAGAGTTAATTGGAACGAATCTACACTTTATTTAAGTACAGAAGCAGTGTTGTGTTTTATAGCCACTTCACTTATAGAAATCTGCACGGAAGAAAGAAGTTCGATGCCGCCGAAGAACAGGGCTCAGCGTAGCTGGATTCTGAGATAAGTCACGAGAGTTGCAAGGCTGAACCTCTACACCAATCTAATAAGGGAGTGTTAAGGGAGTGTAAATCATGGAATACTTCTAGATAAGCTCAAGTACTGTGGTATGAATGGGACAGTGCTCCAATGGTATAAATCATACCTAACTGGAAGAGTGCAGAAAGTTGAAATAAGCAGTTCACATAATATGCAAAAAACTGGCGATTTCTCAAACTGGGGAACAATCAAGAATGGGGTGCCGCAAGGTTCGGTCTTGGATCCACTGCTGTTCTTAATATATATTAATGACTTGCCATTCTATATTCACGAAGATGCAAAGCTGGTACTTTTTGCCGACAGACAAGAATTAACTGGTGAAATTGTAAATGATGTTTTTCAGAAACTCATTAAATGCAAATGGGCTCTCATTAAACTTTGACAAAACACAGTGTATACAGTTCCACACCGTAAATGGAATGACACCATTAATAAATATAGGCTTCGATCAGAAATCTGTAGCTAAGGTAGAATATTCAAAATTTCTAGGTGTATGCATTGATGAAGGGTTGAACTGGAAAAAACACACTGAGTATCTGCTGAAACGTTTGAGTTCAGCTACTTATGCTATTAGGGTTATTGCAAATTTTGGCGATATACATCTGAGTAAATTAGCTTACCACGCCTATTTTCATTCTCTGCTTTCGTAATGGCATCATATTCTGGGGTAACTCACCACTGAGTAAAAGAGTGTTCATTGCACAAAAGTGTGTAATCAGAATAATTGCTGGAGCTCATCCAAGATCATCCTGCAGACACTTATTTAAAGAGCTAGAGATCTTCACTGTAGGCTCACAATATAAATATTCACTTATAAAATTTGTTATTAACAATCTGAACGAATTCAAAAGTAATAGCAGTGTACATGGCTACAACACTAGGAGAAAGGATGATCTTCACTACTTAAGGTTAAATCTAACTTTGGCTCAGAAGGGGGTAAATTATGCTGCCACGAAAGTCTTTGGTCACTTACCTAATAGCATCAAAAGTCTGACAGATAGCCATATAGAATTTAAAAGAAAATTAAAAGAATTTATTAATGGCAACTCCTTCTACTCATTAGATGAATTTTTGGATATAGTAAGTGGGTAATTTCCCCAACACCCCGCCCCCCCCCCCCCCCAAATTAAAAATATTAAGTGTCATGTAATATTTTGTGCAATGTAATATCTTGTATAGACACGTTCCACATCATTACGAAGTGTCATATTCATGATCTATGGAACAAGTACTAATCTAATCTAAAGGCTGCGGTGTTGGTTGCAGCTGCATGGAGTAATAGGTCTAGAACAGACGTTGCCCAAGCAGTCAAAACATTGCCACACAAGCTAAATACAGCAGTCCCCACTAATAAAACACTCCTCGTGGTGACTGTATGATTATAAATGAAAAGTGGCAGATAAAAAAAAGAAAAAAATAGATTGAAAGGAAAAAAATCCACAATAAATGAGCATAGAGAAGACGTGTTGCCAAGGGCAACAGGGATCATAAACAACAACATCGATGCGCCTTGGCTGAGAGGATCGGTCTAAACCGACGATGACCTGCCAAAAACGAGCACGCACCGGTTTCGTCCGGCCATCAAGTAGCCGTCGCCGGCTGATGCGCCGCCAGCACGCAGTCTAAACCACTGCCTCGCCATTACGTAATCGCGACGGCCAGACCATCTCCAGCACGCAGCACGACTACGGTGAGCTGCACCCCTATTTCATTTCAAAATTGTTTTTGTGGATGTAGTGCAACGAATCGGTAATACTGGTGAGTTTGTTTATGCCGGTGATAACAAGGAAAATGTCCACAGAGGTTAGTACGGAAATGTTATTACAAAAACTCGGAAGACATAGGCCTACACAAACAGTTAAATGAAAAGTTTTCACACCTAGGAAACCAGATTAAAAAACGTGAGCAAGTAATGGAAAACCATAGCAGACTGCAACAAGAATTACAAGCTCTGATTAAAGACACTCATCTACATCTACATCCATACTCCGCAAGCCACCTGACGGTGTGTGGCGGAGGGTACCTTGAGTACCTCTATCGGTTCTCCCTTCTATTCCAGTCTCGTATTCTTCGTGGAAAGAAGGATTGTCGGTATGCCTCTGTGTGGGCTCTAATCTCTCTGATTTTATCCTCATGGTCTCTTCGCGAGATATACGTAGGAGGGAGCAATATACTGCTTGACTCCTCGGTCAAGGTATGTTCTCGAAACTTCAACAAAAGCCCGTACCGAGCTACTGAGCATCTCTCCCGCAGAGTCTTCCACTGGAGTTTATCTATCATCTCCGTAACGCTTTCGCGATTACTAAATGATCCTGTAACGAAGCGCGCTGCTCTGCGTTGGATCTTCTCTATCTCTTCTATCAACCCTATCTGGTATGGATCCCACACTGGTGAGCAGTATTCAAGCAGTGGGCGAACAAGTGTACTGTAACCTACTTCCTTTGTTTTCGGACTGCATTTCCTTAGGATTCTTCCAACGAATCTCAGTCTGTCATCTGCTTTACCGACAATTAATTTTATATGATCATTCCATTTTAAATCACTCCTAATGCCTACTCCCAGATAATTTATGGAATTAACTGCTTCCAGTTGCTGACCTGCTATATTGTAGCTAAAAGATAAGGGGTCTTTCTTTCTATGTATTCGCAGCACATTACACTTGTCTACATTGAGATTCAATTGCCATTCCCTGCACCATGCGTCAATTCGTTGCAGATCCTCCTGCATTTCAGTACAATTTTCCATTGTTACAACCTCTCGATATACCACAGCATCATCCGCAAAAAGCCTCAGTGAACTTCCGATGTTATCCACAAGATCATTTATGTCCTACGACACTCCCCTGCGGCACACCTGTAATCACTCTTACTTCGGAACACTTCTCTCCATTGAGAATGACATGCTGACTTCTGTTATCTAGGAACTCTTCAATACAATCAGTACAGTCACTTACTTTGTTCATTAAACGACTGTGGGGAAGTGTACCGAACGCCTTGCGGAAGTCAAGAAACACGGCATCTACCTGGGAACCCGTGTTTATGGCCCTCTGAGTCTCGTGGACGAATAGCGCGAGCTGGGCTTCACTCGATCGTATTTTTCGAAACCCATGCTGATTCCTGCAGAGTAGATTTCTTGTCTCCAGAAAAGTCATTTTACTCGAACATAATACATGTTCCAAAATTCTACAACTGATCGACGTTAGAGATATATGTCTATAGTTCTGCACATCTGTTCGACGTCCCTTCTTGAAAACGGGGATGACCTGTGCCCTTTTCCAATCCTTTGGAACGCTACGTCCTTCTAGAGACACCGCTGTAAGAAGGGGGGCAAGTTCCTTCGCTTACTCTGTGTAAAATCGAACTGGTATCCCATCAGGTCCAGCGGCCTTTCCTCTTTTGAGCGATTTTAATTGTTTCTCTATCCTTCTGTCGTCTATTTCGGTATCTACCATTTTGTCATCTGTGCGACAATCTAGAGAAGGAACTACAGTGCAGTCTTCCTCTGTGAAACAGCTTTGGAAAAAGACATTTAATGTTTCGGCCTTTATTCTGTAATCCTCAGTACCATTTTGGTCACAGAGTGTCTGGACATTTTGTTTTGATCCACCTACCGCTTTGATATACCAAAATTTCTTAGGATTAGATGCGCGTTTAGAACATAAGCTAGATCAAAGGCTCTATGTCTTAATAGAAGAAATACACACAGGGGCCTGGAAACAATGTGACTTAGTTCGGGAAGAGATACATGAAAATATTAGAGATTTGCATACGGACGTAGATAGTTTAGGTAAATTTGCAGAAACAGAATGTAAATTGGTAAAATATCAGATTTCAGATGCGCAAAGGCGTATAGAAATTTTAGAACAGAGAATCAACAACGGAAATTCCGTATATTCGCACGAGATATGTTCATATTTGCTGGAAAAAATACAAGCATTGTTAGAAATTTCAGGAGACTTCACGCACTTTAGGAAATGGACAGCTTTCCGGGCAGGAAACACCAATGAGTTTAACAGACAATGGGACGAATTGGAGAAAAACTAGAAGGAAATTAACAGAAAATCAAGTTAAAGGCAAATAATTCTATACAGCAACACTATTAGAGGAATTACAGCTGGGAAGCGGGCTGAACTTTTATGCGCATTTTACAAAGTTTAAAGCAGATGAGGACGTACATCGAACGTACTTCCTGCAAGTGTTTTCCAGGTCATTACCACTAGAGTGGGAAGGCTCTAGAAAGATAGATTTCGTTTTGAGATATTTGCTGGGGGACGCAGCTGAGGGGAGAAACACCCACTCGGAAGAGTCTACCTCATGGGACGATTTTCAGGAGAAATTCAAGCGTAAATATTTGTCTAAAACAATACAAGAGAAATTGAAACTAGAATTTAGACCTGAAACATTTTAACCGTTCATGGGGCAGTTTCAAAAAGTATATCGGATGGCATCTAACAAGATGTAAATATGTAGATGACCCAGTAAACGAAGCACATCTAGCAAAGGTATCGGTAAGGCATTTAACGTATTATTTCAATAGGAAATTTTATATAGAGCTTGTTCTACCGCGAATGAATTGCTGTCGTTTGGTGAAAACCTAGATACGATTAATGATGAGCGCAATAATCCCAGACATGAGGATACGTGCCAGAAAGGAGGTGAATTTATTCCTAAATACTAGAAAAAAGGCGAGGTTAATTATTGTCATGTTAAGAAATAAAGTATTTTCGTATTAATTTTTGTAAATGACATGACCCTTTGAAAAATGTATATTTTGTAAATAACTCTTAAAACAGTAGAGAACAAAACGATATAACTAATAAACCAAAAGTACTGGAGACCTGGCAGATGTTTTGCGTTAAAGTTCCCTCTTTGTGTGTTTCAATTTAGTTGGCACCCCCACACTTATGAGTTTCCTTTAACTTACAAATTTAAGGCGAAAATACGAAATTTAAGTTAATTTTTCCACTTAAGAATTTTTTTTCCTAATTTGGAAAGTCGCAGAACGCAGTCTTTTCTGTCACATTACCAGATACTACTGGTGTAATTATAAACAGTATCTTTCCTGCTCCAGCTATCTGTATTATGTAAATATTTATCACTAAAAATGTAAAAAATTACATTTTTACTCGTTTTTACAAATTATTTACTCGAAAACCCCATCCGAAAACTTTTGGGAATTACACAAAATATTGTTTGGTTAATATGTTAGTAGTCTGTGCAATCAGAATGGGCAATATTTTTCTGTGTAAAGTGTTAACAATTTTTCAACATTCTGCTTATTTCGCATCACTGAATTTCTAGCGTAAAATTTGCATGTTGGCAACACTGTTTCCAGCGCCATTCTGATTATAAAAAACGAGTGAGAACTTGTACATAAACCATTCTGCATCGAGTTTTGTGTTTGGTCTGAACGTTTTGTTAGATACAATGTCAGTCAGGAAATGCAGTAGCGAAAGAGTGAGGTATGTGGACTATGACAAAAGACACAAGAAGGTGGTGTTTTAGAAAAGTGAGAAACACTTGACAGTTGTTGGAAATCTGCCAGAGGTATTGCAGAAATATCTTTGTCCTCAAGTAACGATATTAGCATCACATCCATTGTGCAGGAATTGCTACACTCACTACGAGAAGATATTTAATGATAACGCACCTGAACCCACCACACCCGAATGTGAAACTGAAGAAGACAGTGAAGATTTTTCTGTTCATGGGTGTGAAGTCGTTGATGCGTCAAACGTTAGCATTTCTGTTGTTGTCGTTGTTGTGGTCTTCAGTCCTGAGACTGGTTTGATGCAGCTCTCCATGCTACTCTATCCTGTGCAAGCTTCTTCATCTCCCAGTACCTACTGCAGCCTACATCCTTCTGAATCTGCTTAGTGTATTCATCTCTTGGTCTCCCTCTACGATTTTTACCCTCCACGCTGCCCTCCAATACTAAATTGGTGATCCCTCGATGTCTCAGAACATGTCCTACCAACCGATCCCTTCTTCTAGTCAAGTTGTGCCACAAGCTCCTCTTCTCCCCAATTCTATTCAATACCTCCTCATTAGTTACGTGATCTACCCATATAATCTTCAGCATTCTGTGCTATTTCTGTTGTAGCCCTTACTATACCCCCCTTAAATGGCCGGGAAAGGTAAGAAGCACAAGAGTAAATCATTATGTAATAAGAAAAGTGGAAGAAATTGAAATAAGTTTTTTACAAGCAACATCTTCAAAACTTTGTGAAATGTATAATGTAGATGCATTTGGTTTGGTGCAGAACCTAAAGATAGTGCTATGTGCACGAAATGTTATGTGTGGTTTCAAAACCTAAATACTGCTGTCTCAGCAGCCACCAATACTGACAAGGTACAATTACTGCCACTGAAACCACGTGACTACTTTCAGCAGCAGATACAGTAGTACATACCAACTTCCTCATATTAATTGATGTTAAACACTCATAAAATAAAGAATGAGAAAGGTATTTGGACATGCCCATATTATTACTGTGGGCATCCGTTGCAAAATGATATGCTTATTGTTGTTCTGGAATATTACCTAAGTGATGACAAAGATTGCAGCAGGCGAAGTCCTAACCAGCCTGATGTTATTACGAATTATGAATTGTTTTCCCACTCACTTATACTGCTGTAAAGTAATTACTACAATTTTTCAATTTCCCCTTTTGTTAAGACATTTTCACAAATACTCTCATTTAGAGAGGTCTGTAGCGTTTTAACAAAGCATCAGAAAATCAAAATATTGTAGTTTTAGAGTTGTATTATGTGGAACTTCAACATATATATCTTTTTAGCAAACTTTGAAATAGTGATGTGACACATTCACTCTTGACCTGTATGATTTGAGACGAAATCGCCCAGGTAAATAAAAGTCAGAATAGTAAATCTAAACAACAAAGATGGGGAGTATGCAGCGTTGATACACAGACATTTACAAATAGTGACCTAAAGGAAGATGCTAGAATTGCACAGCCTTTTTTGACAAACCAAACAATAATACACTCCTGGAAATTGAAATAAGAACACCGTGAATTCATTGTCCCAGGAAGGGGAAACTTTATTGACACATTCCTGGGGTCAGATACATCACATGATCACACTGACAGAACCACAGGCACATAGACACAGGCAACAGAGCATGCACAATGTCGGCACTAGTACAGTGTATATCCACCTTTCGCAGCAATGCAGGCTGCTATTCTCCCATGGAGACGATCGTAGAGATGCTGGATGTAGTCCTGTGGAACGGCTTGCCATGCCATTTCCACCTGGCGCCTCAGTTGGACCAGCGTTCGTGCTGGACGTGCAGACCGCGTGAGACGACGCTTCATCCAGTCCCAAACATGCTCAATGGGGGACAGATCCGGAGATCTTGCTGGCCAGGGTAGTTGACTTACACCTTCTAGAGCACGTTGGGTGGCACGGGATACATGCGGACGTGCATTGTGCTGTTGGAACAGCAAGTTCCCTTGCCGGTCTAGGAATGGTAGAACGATGGGTTCGATGACGGTTTGGATGTACCGTGCACTATTCAGTGTCCCCTCGACGATCACCAGTGGTGTACGGCCAGTGTAGGAGATCGCTCCCCACACCATGATGCCGGGTGTTGGCCCTGTGTGCCTCGGTCGTATGCAGTCCTGATTGTGGCGCTCACCTGCACGGCGCCAAACACGCATACGACCATCATTGGCACCAAGGCAGACGCGACTCTCATCGCTGAAGACGACACGTCTCCATTCGTCCCTCCATTCACGCCTGTCGCGACACCACTAGAGGCGGGCTGCACGATGTTGGGGCGTGAGCGGAAGACGGCCTAACGGTGTGCGGGACCGTAGCCTAGCTTCATGGAGACGGTTGCGAATGGTCCTCGCCGATACCCCAGGAGCAACAGTGTCCCTAATTTGCTGGGAAGTGGCGGTGCGGTCCCCTACGGCACTGCGTAGGATCCTACGGTCTTGGCGTGCATCCGTGCGTCGCTGCGGTCCGGTCCCAGGTCGACGGGCACGTGCACCTTCCGCCGACCACTGGCGACAACATCGATGTACTGTGGAGACCTCACGCCCCACGTGTTGAGCAATTCGGCGGTACGTCCACCCGGCCTCCCGCATGCCCACTATACGCCCTCGCTCAAAGTCCGTCAACTGCACATACGGTTCACGTCCACGCTGTCGCGGCATGCTACCAGTGTTAAAGACTGCGATGGAGCTCCGTATGCCACGGCAAACTGGCTGACACTGACGGCGGCGGTGCACAAATGCTGCGCAGCTAGCGCCATTCGACGGCCAACACCGCGGTTCCTGGTGTGTCCGCTGTGCCGTGCGTGTGATCATTGCTTGTACAGCCCTCTCGCAGTGTCCGGAGCAAGTATGGTGGGTCTGACACACCGGTGTCAATGTGTTCTTTTTTCCATTTCCAGGAGTGTAGTAACGAAAAACGATCGAAGTCCTGGTAAAGGGGTCATGATTCAGGAGATCTCCAACTAAGTGTTGCCCGAAAAATATGGTTGCCGTTAGTGAAGTGCAACCCTTCCGCACATTGCTGCAGATTTCAATGCTGGGCCATCAACAAGCGTCAGCCTGCGAACTATTCAACGAAACATCATCAATATGGGCTTTCAGAGCCGAAGGCCTAGTCGTGTACCCTTGATGACTGCACGACACAAAACCTTACGCCTCGCCTGGGCCCGTCAACATCGACATTGGACTGTTGATGACTGAAATGTGTTGCTTGGTGGGACGAGTATCGTTTCAAATTGTATCGAACGGATGGACGTATATGGGAAGGAGACAACTTCATGAATCCATGGACCCTACATATCAGCAGGAGACTGTTGAAGCTGGTGGAGGCTTTGTAATGGTGTGGGGCGTGTGCAATTGGAGTGATACGGGACTCCTGATATGTCTAGATACGAGTCTGACAGGTAAACGTAGGTAAGCATCCTGTCTGATCACCTGCATCAATTCATTGCCATTGTGCATTCCGACGGACTTGGGCAATTCCAGCTGGACAATGCGACACCCCTCACGTCCAGAGTTGGTACAGAGTGTTTCCAGGAACACTCTTCTGAGTTTAAATACTTCCGCTGGCCACCAAACTTCCCAGACATGAACATTATTGAGTATATATGGAATGCCCTGCAACGCGCTGTTCAGAGGAGATCTCCATCCCCTCGTACTTTTACGGATTTATGGACAGCCCTGCAGGTTTCATGGTGTTAATTCCCTCCAGCACTACTTCAAACATTAGTTCATGCCACGTCGTGTTGCGGCACTTCTGCGTGCTACACGATATTAGGCAGGTGTACCAGTTTCTTTAGCTCTTCAGTGTAGATTCTGTGTAATAACATCCACACTTAGAGGGCTTGACTGAAAGTGCTGCCATTTTGAATTCCAAGATGTTTTTTTGCTACCGAACAAATCATTGATCAAACTATGCTGTCGTGTGGGGGTGTAATGCAAAGTATTATTTATCTGCCTATAATCATACTTAATTAACTTGGAACTCGATTATGCAAATATGTGATGTTGTTGTGCTGTACGAAATACCACAGTACTATTTATAAACACTCAGACATTTGTCAAAACATTCGGGATTTCATGACACTTTTTAAACACACGTTCTAGAGATTATTAACGTCTTGATACAGCTGTGTGGCTGTCTCTCCAGATATAGAGAACAGGGGCGTGGGCAGACTCTGGGCTGTAGCATCTACCCGAAGCTACTGTGCGTTGTGCAAGAGTGTCATGAACCATCGTTGGTGAAGTAAGAAATTGTTCTCACTAGTCTCCATTACTGTCATTATTATTATCATCATCAGTGTTATTATTATTGTGGAAGCAATACGTAGCCTGGTAGTTAACTTACTCTGAATGACACCTGTTGCTTACATAACTGGTTTCTACGCTAGCGAATGCCTGCAAAAGGCTTTACTAAAATGTGTATGGTATTCTTTGAACAGAACCAACAGTGGCATATGATGCATCGGTAGTACTGTGGAGATACTGGTCACAGTGTGCATCAAGTCTCAAAGGATAGGTAAACTCTTCTGCTCTTTCCTAAAAATCACATAACTAGAAATAAGGATACTTCTTCCCTATTGATTGAAATAAGCAAAGACATACGGTTTTCGGTTATAAATACGTGTCGTTTCAGTGCGAGAAGTCATTCCATTCCGAGACTTGTAGCAGCCACATCAACAGCGCCGACAGGATCAGCAGAGATCAAACGCAATAATCGAACTGATGGTTCGTCAGGGACTAATAAGCGATCCTGATTTGACTCTGGTGCTCCTACAGTGATGTATTTAGGATTTTTTTTTTGTTTTTCTCCCACATGTTCGTTTGTGTGCCCGATATAGCTGTATTGTGATGTTTAATTGCCGGCCGCGGTGGCCGTGCGGTTCTGGCGCTGCAGTCCGGAACCGCGGGACTGCTACGGTCGCAGGTTCGAATCCTGCCTCGGGCATGGGTGTGTGTGATGTCCTTAGGTTAGTTAGGTTTAAGTAGTTCTAAGTTCTAGGGGACTTATGACCTAAGATGTTGAGTCCCATAGTGCTCAGAGCCATTTGAACCATTTTTTTGATGTTTAATTTCTTCCTCTTCCTCTTCTTCTGTTGTAGATGTGATGCACATGGGTGGACTCCAGTTTGCGCCTTCAACAACCACTCCACGACCTGATAAGATGTAGATATGTTCGTCACCCCAGCCCAGTTTATCATTGCAAACACCACACAGCACGTCAGTCCATTATCATAACCATTGCCCCATGCAACTTTTGTCTCACAAACTTTTCAGCTCCTATCGTACTTTCGGAGCTATTCTTGGTGGCAATAGTTAGTGGCTCACCCTGTAGAATAAAATGTAGGAATGATTAAATTGTAAATACTGTCTGTAGAAAGATAATGGGAAATGTTATATTACAGTTCTTCTAGTTTTAGTGTAACGTACCTGACTGTCATAAGTTACCAGAAAAATTAGTTTGTAAATAAAACCAATGTGTATATGTATCTAAGAAAAGAATAACAGTGCAAATAGACAAACAGAAAATTGTAAGTTTATATATAAGAAAAAACTAACTTCGTGAAAAAACAACTATGTTTATAACAAATACTTTTATAAACAGAAGAAAGAATGTTAATAAAAAACAAATAATTGTAAAATAAACCATTAGTTAATTTGTTATATCATTGTTTTTATTTCCAAACCCTTGCAATATAGAATTATTGTTTATAAAAACCAGTACCTCTTCCCATGATGCGCAGATAAAGAGGCATATGCAACTGAACTCATTGTAAAGGATGATAAGGGGGAGAGAGGCTTGAATCTTATTGGTCAAGGTGTTTCCCACTTTTTTAATGGGCTACCATTGATTCATGGATATCCCACCAATTTTATATTTTGGAAATTTGTGGTAAGTTCTATGGTACCAAACTTCTGAGGTCATCGGTCCCTAGGCTTACACACTACTTAATCTAACTTAAACTAACTTACGCTAAGGAAAACACACACCCCCATGCCCGTGGGAGGACTCGAACCTTCGACGGGGGGAGCCGCGCGAACCGTGGCAAGGCACCCGACACCACGCGGCTACCCCGCCCGGCAATCTTAAATCATGTGACCAGTATCGAGTTACACTATGACCTCGCACAATTGCCCAAGTTGTGTGGGTAGTAGGTCTTGCTACCTATGTTTTCAATTATTTAGTGGATGTATTCCAAACTCTCTCTTACTTTACAGTTTTTCTCCTCTACAACTCCCTGTAGTACCATGGAAGTCATTCTCTGATGTCTTAACAGATGTCCAGTCATCGATTCCCTTCCCCTTGTCAGTGTTTTCCACATATTCCTTTCCTCTCCAATTCCACACAGAGCCTCCTCATTCTTTACTTTATCGGTCCACCTAATTTTCAACATCTCAAATGCTTCGATCCTCTTCTGCTCCCGTTTTCCCACAGTCCATGTTTCACTACCATACAATTCTGTACTCCGTACGTACATTCTCAGAAATTTTTTCCTGAAACTAAGGCCTTTGTTTGGTACTAGTAGACTTCTCTTTGGCACGAATGCTATTTTTGCCAGTGCTAGTCTGCTTTTGATGTCCTTCTTGCTCCATCCGTCATTGGTTATTTTGCTGCCTAGTTAGCAGAATTCCTTAACTTCATCTACTTCGAGACCATCAATTCTGATGTTAAGTTTTTCGCAGTTTTCGTTTGTGCTACTTATCATTACTTTCGTCTTTCTTCGATTTAAACTCAAAACATTATCTGTATGCATTAGATTGTTCATTCCATTCAGCAGATCCTATAATTCTACTTCACTTTCACTCAGGATAGCTATGTCATCAGCGAATCGTACAGGTTGAACAGTAGGGACGAAAGACTGCATCCCTGTCTTATACCCTTTTTAATCCAGGCAATTATGATCTTGGTCATCCATCCTTATTATTCCCTTTTGGTTCTTGTACATATTGTACATTATGTGATCAAAAGTATCCGCACCTGGCTGAAAATGACTTACAAGTTCGTGGCGTCCTCCATCGATAATTCCGGAATTCAAAATGGTGTTGGCCCACCCTTAGCCTTGATGACAGATTCCACTCTCGCAGGCATACGTTCAAGCAGGGGCTGGAAGGTTTCTTGGGGGATGTCAGCTCATCCTTCACAGAGTGCTGCACTGAGGAGAGGTATCGATGTCGGTCGGTGAGGCCTGGCACGAAGTAGCCCTTCCAAAACATCCCAAAGGTGTTCTATAGTATTCAGGTCAGGACTTAGTGCAGGCCAGTTCATTACAGGGATGTAATTTTCGTGTACCCACTCCGCCATAGGCCATGCATTATGAACAGGTTCTCGATAGAAAGATGCAATCGCCATCCTCGAATTTCTCTTCAACAGTGGGAAGCAAGAAGGTGCTTAAAACATCATTGTAGGCCTGTGCTGTGATAGTGCCAAGTAAAACAACAAGGGATGCAATCCCACTCCATGAAAAACACGACCACACCATAACACCACCGCCTCCGAATTTTACTGTTGGCATTATACACGCTGGCAGATGACGTTCACTGGGCATTCGCCATACCCACACCCTGCCATCGGATCGCCACATTGTGTACCGTGATTCGTCACTCCACACAACGTTTTTCCACTGTTCAATCGTCCATGTTTACTCTCTTTACGCCAAGCGAGGCGTCGTTTGGCATTTACCGTCGTGATGTGTGGCTTATGAGCAGCCGCTCGACCATGAAATCGAAGTTTTCTCACCTCACGCCTAACTATCACAGTACTTGCAGTGAATCCTGATGCAATTTGGAATTCCTGTGTGATGGTCTGGATAGATGTCTGCCTATTACACGTTACGTCCCTCTTCAACTGTCGGCGGTCTGTGTCAGTCAACAGCGAGGTCGGCCTGTACGTTTTTGTGCTGTACGTGTCCCCTCACGTTTCCACTTCACTATCACATCGGAAACAGTGGACCTAGGGATGTTTAAGAGTGTGGAAATCTCACTTTCAGACGTGTAACACAAGTGACACCCAGTCACCTGGCCACGTTCGAACTCAGCGTCCCATTCTGATCTCTCACGATGTCTGATGACTACTGAGGTCGCTGATACGAAGTACCTGGCAGTAGGTGGCAGCACAATGCACCTAATATGAAAAACGTATGTTTTGGGGGTGTCCGGATACTTTTGATCACATAGTGTATATTACCCGTCTCTCCCGATAGCTTACCCCTATTTTTGTCAGAATTTCGAACATCTTGCACCATTTTAGATTGCAGAACGCTTTTTAGAGGTCGCCAAATCCTATGAACGTGTCTCATTTTTCTTTAGTCTTGCTTCTCTTATCAACTGCAACATCAGAATTGCCTCTGTGGTGCCTTTGCCTTTCCTAAAGCCAAACTGATCGTTCTTCTCTATATTATTCTTGTCAGCAACTTTGATGGGTGAGCTGTTAAGGTGATTGTGGGATAATTCTCATACTTGTCAGCTCTTCCAGTCTTCGGAATTGTGTGGGTAATATTCTTCTGAAAGTCAGATGGTGACACATACATTTTACACACTAGCGTGAATAGTCGTTTTATTGCCACTTTCCCCAATGATTTTAGAAATTCTGGTGGGATGTTATCTATCCCTTCTGCCTCATTTGATCTTAAGGACTTCCAAAACACTTTTAAATTCTAACAATGTATCCCTTGTTTCTTCTATATCGTCTCCTGTTAGTTCTTCTATCATATCAGACAAGTCTTCGACTCGTAGAGACCTTCGATGTACTCTTTCAAAATATCTGCTCTTCCCTCTGCATTTAACAGTGTAATTCCCTCTGCACTCTCAATGTTAGCCCCCTTCTTTTAATTTCAGTGAAGGTTGTTTTGATTTTTACTATATGCTGAGTCAGTCCTTCCGAGAATCATTTCTTTTTCGATTTCTTCCCATTTTTCATGCAGCCATTTGGTCTTAGCTTCCCCGCACTTCATATCTATTTCACACCTCAGTGATGTGTATTTCTGTATTCCCGAATTTCTCCGAACATTTCTGTTCTTCCGTCTTTTATCGATACTCTGAATTACTTCTTCTCATGGTTTCTTTTTGCAGTTACTTTCCTTGCACATGCGTTTTTGTTTCCAACTTCTGTGATTACCCATTTTAGAGATGTCCATTCCTCTTCGACTGTAGTGCCTACTGAGCTATTCCTTACTGCTGTATCTATAGCCTTAGAGAACTTCAAGCATATCTCGTCATTGCTTAGTACTTCTGTATCCCACTCCTTGGGTACTGAATCTACCTGCCTAATCTCTTAAACTTCAGCCTGCTCTTCATCACTACTGTATTGTAATCTGAGTCTATATCTGCTCCTGTGTACACATTACAATCCAGTATCTGATTTTGGAATCTCTGTCTGACCATGATGTAATCTAAATGACATCTACCCATATCAACCGGCCTTTTCCAAGTATACTTCCTCCTCTTGTGATACTCGAACTAAGTATTCGTTATTACTAGCTTAAATTTATTACAGAACTCAATGTCTTTCGCCCCTCTCATTCCTTGTCCCAAGCCCATATTCTCCTGTAATCATTTCTTCTGCTCCTTCCCCTACAATTGCATTCCAATCCCCCATGAGTATTAAGTTTTCATCTCCGTTTACGTACTGTATTATCCTTTCAATATCCTCATATACTTTCTCTGTCTCTTCATCTTCTGGTTGCGATGTTGACACGCATACCTGAACTATCGTTGTCGGTGTTGGTTTGCTGTCGATTCTGATAAGAACAATCCTATTACTGAACTGCTCACAGTAACACTCTCTCTGCCCTACCTTCCTATACATAACAACTCCTACTCCCGTTTTACAATTTTCTGCTGTTGATATTACCCTATACTCACCTGATCAGAAATCCTTGTCTTCTTTCCATTTCACTTCACTGACTCCTACTATAACTCGACTGAGCATTTGCATTTTCCTTTTCAGATTTTCTAGCTTCCCTACCACGTCAAACTTCTGACATTTCACGCCTCAGCTTGTCGAGTGTTATCCTTTCGTTGGTTACGGAATATAACTGGCACAGTTTTTCTAAGGTACGTAGAGTTCCCTGAATGTTATTGATCAGTTCCCGGAAGTTCGCTGGTAGAGAAAGAATCCTTTCCCATTACTAACGTGAATGTTGCGACATATACTGTGTGTCGTAACATGCTCTTTATGGCTTTTGGACCATCACCGGATGCTCATTCACTTAGCTAATGATGAGAAGCCAGCCACGGTCTACATTCAGTTCAGCGGTCATCAGCGAGGCCGACTTTATTAGCAGTCCTGGGGGCTCTAAGACCAGCATCCTGCAAATGGTTGTGAATGGCTTGCAAGCATCCAGGAAAATTAGGCGTTATTCTTCAGTTGCATGGCGCGTCTAGCAACACCGTATCTTGCCAAGGCATCGACACCTTTCCTAAGACTGACCCTCAAAGCTGGCCGTTACCCTAGTCTTGCGCGACTGCTTTATCCACTTGTGGGCACACCTAGGTTGAATGCTACACCTGGTTACCACTTCAGGCACACTGAAGCCATCATCCTGGACGAGTACTAGGACGCTATCCCGAGTGCCTTGTCTATGCTGAGACATCCTGGCAGTAATTGACTGTCATATATCCGTTTAAGGCACAGTAGATTATCATGTTTAGCATACATCGAATACATTTGTGTTATGCTTGTAACAAGTCAACTAAAAATTTAATATAAAAAAATAATATAGTGTCGAAGCGAGGCGAACACTAATTGGTTAGGTGGAATTCCAGAGCCTCATACACTGCTACGTGGCTACCACTTAACTATACAGCTTTTCACTTATTGGAATTATATATTAATACCTTCAGCTGCTGACGGGCGTTGATACACTACTGGCCATGAAAATTGCTACACCACAAAGATGACGTGCTACAGACGCGAAATTTAACCGACAGGAAGAAGATGCTGTGATATGCAAATCATTAGCTTTTCAGAGCATTCACACAAGGTTGGCGCCGGTGGCGACACATACAACGTGCTGACATGAGGAAAGATTCCAACCGATTTCTCATACACAAACAGCAGTTGACCGGCGTTTCCTGCTGAAACGTTGTTGTGATGCCTCGTGTAAGGAGGAGGAACGCGTACCATCAAGTTTCCGACTTTGATAAAGGTCGGGTTGTAGCCTATCGCGATTGCGGTTTATCGTATCGCGACACTGCTGCTCGCGTTGGTCGAGATCCAATGACTGTTAGCAGAATATGCAATCGGTAGGTTCAGGAGGGTAATACGAACGCCGTGCTGGCTCCCAACGGCCTCGTATCACTAGCAGTCGAGATGACAGGCATCTTATCGGCATGGCTGTAACGGATCGTGCAGGCACGTCTCGATCCCTGAGTCAACAGATGGGGACGTTTGCAAGACAACAACCATCTGCACGAACAGTTCAATGACGTTTGCAGCAGCATCGACTATCAGCTCGGAGACCATGGCTGCGGTTACCCTTGGCGCTGCATCACAGACAGGAGCGCCTGCGATGGTGTACTCAACGACGAACATGGGTGCACGAATGTCAAAACGTCATTTTTTCGGATGAATCCAGGTTCTGTTTAGAGCATCAAGATGGTCGCATCCGTGTTTGGCGACATCGCGGTGAACGCACATTGGAAGCGTGTATTCGTCATCGCCATACTGGCGTATCACCCGGCGTGATGGTATGGGATGCCATTGGTTACACGTCTCGGTCACCTTTTGTTCGCATTGATGGCACTTTGAACATTGGACGTTGCAGACTGTAGCGCCTAGAACCGCTCGGCCACTCCGGCCGGCCACATGTCAGTTCTAGTATAATATATTTGTCCAATGAAACCCGTTTATCATCTGCATTTCTCAGTTCTTCTTGGTATAGCAATTTTAATGACCGGTAGTGTATATATCAACGGGGACAGGTGAAAATGTGTGCGCCGAACGGGACTCGAACCTGGGCTCTCCTGATTACACGGCAGACGCTCTATCCATCTGAGTCACCGAGGGCACAGAGGATAGTGCGACTGCAGGGACTGTCTCGCACACGCCTCCCGCGAGACCTACATTCTCATCTTACATGCCCACACACTACATTCCTAGTGTCCCTACCGCCGCGCGGGATTAGCCGAGCGGTCTGGGGCGCTGCAGTCATGGGCTGTGCGGCTGGTCCCGGCGGAGGTTCGAGTCCTCCCTCGGGCATGGGTGTGTGTTTGTCCTTAGGATAATTTAGGTTAAGTAGTGTGGAAGCTTAGGGACTGATGACGTTAGCAGTTAAGTCCCATAAGATTTCACACACATTTGAACAGTGTCCCTACCCAACACACTCATTACTCGTGGGAGACATTCTTACCAAGTCCCGTAAGAGATTGGGTATTAAGTGTGCCTGCGCACAGAAGAGGAAGGTCACGGCTGGTATTGCCAGAACTATATACTTATATGGACATGGTGTCTGTTCTTTCGGACATGTCCGAAAGAACAGACACCATATCCATATAAGTATAGTTTCACTTATTTGTGTATTCGAGGCAGCAACATCTTGACGTTCCAAACAGATAAAAGTGGGCATTGAAATGTCTATATAAAACAGTATGTGGTAATTATACGCAATCAAAGAAAATAAAAAAGATGTATAGGTGAAATCGTTGCAGTAACAAGGGAACAAATACACTGCTAAAAGTGTTCAAATGGCTCTGAGCACTATGGGACTTAACATCTATGGTCACCAGTCCCCTAGAACTTAGAACTACTTAAACCTAACTAACCTAAGGACATCACACAACACCCAGCCATCAGGAGGCAGAGAAAATCCCCGACCCCGCCGGAAATCGAACTCGGGAACCCGGGCGTGGGAAGCGAGAACGCTACCGCACGACCACGAGATGCGGGCTGCTAAAATTGTGTTACATGTGGTGCTGCTGTCGTTCTCAGCGTGTGTTGCGTTAACACTGGTGCCAGCTGTACGCAGCTGAAGGTAAATGAGATCATGAAGACATGCGAACAGTTGTGTTCTTCCGACTGCACATGATGCAGGAAACGCGAAAATGGCGTTCAACGTTATGAACTCAGGAGAAACTTATTGATAATCTTTCTGAGTGTGGTACATCTTGAAGCAAGGTTCCATACACGAGCTCGCGAAAATGGTTACAAAATGCTGTTGCGAAAAGGTACATACGTAAGTATGACGGTGAGACTTGAGAACGTGTAAAACGCCACTCTCAATGTTCAAGAGCAACAGAAAAAGATTCGACAAGAAAATGGCGACTTCCAATGTTCTAGAAACCTAGAGCAACAGAAAAAGATTCAAAGGAAAAAAGTGACTTCCGATGTTCCAGAGCAACAGAAAAAGATTCGACGGGAAAATAGCATCTTCCGCCGTAGAAACAGCCCAGATATTATATCCGGCGCGATACGGCTTTCCCCGCGGACTCGAAGGGAAGGAGCTGAAGACAGTCGCCCGCGGATGGTGGGTTAACATTCTCCTTTATGAAAACTGTCTCGAGTTTATGAACGTTTTTCATTTATTGCAAATGTCTACAGTGAAATACCCACAAATCGGTAGACCAAATATTTGAAAACTTGAATTATATTGCTTATTTCACATGCAGTTTAGGTCGTTCGTATGCTTTTGAACATAGAGCCAATTTACTTAAAATTTTGGTCGTGCGGATTCGTTTGAACATGACGCCAGTTTATGCAATTCAAATGATTCAGCTACTTTACTACACTCCTGGAAATTGAAATAAGAACACCGTGAATTCATTGTCCCAGGAAGGGGAAACTTTATTGACACATTCCTGGGGTCAGATACATCACATGATCACACTGACAGAACCACAGGCACATAGACACAGGCAACAGAGCATGCACAATGTCGGCACTAGTACAGTGTATATCCACCTTTCGCAGCAATGCAGGCTGCTATTCTCCCATGGAGACGATCGTAGAGATGCTGGATGTAGTCCTGTGGAACGGCTTGCCATGCCATTTCCACCTGGCGCCTCAGTTGGACCAGCGTTCGTGCTGGACGTGCAGACCGCGTGAGACGACGCTTCATCCAGTCCCAAACATGCTCAATGGGGGACAGATCCGGAGATCTTGCTGGCCAGGGTAGTTGACTTACACCTTCTAGAGCACGTTGGGTGGCACGGGATACATGCGGACGTGCATTGTCCTGTTGGAACAGCAAGTTCCCTTGCCGGTCTAGGAATGGTAGAACGATGGGTTCGATGACGGTTTGGATGTACCGTGCACTATTCAGTGTCCCCTCGACGATCACCAGTGGTGTACGGCCAGTGTAGGAGATCGCTCCCCACACCATGATGCCGGGTGTTGGCCCTGTGTGCCTCGGTCGTATGCAGTCCTGATTGTGGCGCTCACCTGCACGGCGCCAAACACGCATACGACCATCATTGGCACCAAGGCAGAAGCGACTCTCATCGCTGAAGACGGCACGTCTCCATTCGTCCCTCCATTCACGCCTTTCGCGACACCACTGGAGGCGGGCTGCACGATGTTGGGGCGTGAGCGGAAGACGGCCTAACGGTGTGCGGGACCGTAGCCCAGCTTCATGGAGACGGTTGCGAATGGTCCTCGCCGATACCCCAGGAGCAACAGTGTCCCTAATTTGCTGGGAAGTGGCGGTGCGGTCCCCTACGGCACTGCGTAGGATCCTACGGTCTTGGCGTGCATCCGTGCGTCGCTGCGGTCCGGTCCCAGGTCGACGGGCACGTGCACCTTCCGCCGACCACTGGCGACAACATCGATGTACTGTGGAGACCTCACGCCCCACGTGTTGAGTAATTCGGCGGTACGTCCACCCGGCCTCCCGCATGCCCACTATACGCCCTCGCTCAAAGTCCGTCAACTGCACATACGGTTCACGTCCACGCTGTCGCGGCATGCTACCAGTGTTAAAGACTGCGATGGAGCTCCGTATGCCACGGCAAACTGGCTGACACTGACGGCGGCGGTGCACAAATGCTGTGCAGCTAGCGCCATTCGACGGCCAACACCGCGGTTCCTGGTGTGTCCGCTGTGCCGTGCGTGTGATCATTGCTTGTACAGCCCTCTCGCAGTGTCCGGAGCAAGTATGGTGGGTCTGACACACCGGTGTCAATGTGTTCTTTTTTCCATTTCCAGGAGTGTATGTGCCCATGGTGGTGCGCATTTCACTTTCAGTAAGATCACGCCTAACAAAGCAACCAGGTCTACAAAGCAACCTTGGTGTTGAGGACCACTTTACCTTAACTAGTCTTATAATTATGACCTTCGCTGTTTAAAATGGAAAAATGGATGTGTATTATCATTTATTAACTTTTTCTTTTCAACTCGAGTACCCATATCAATAAAAACAGTTATGTTTACTCAGTCACTTTCATTAATGTGATATTATTTCGATATGTTGAAATTATGTCTCGATATACGTTTTTTCTATTTGTATTCATTTTTTATTATTCTTGCTTCATCCTTGAAGCTTAAAGAATATTAACGCAGCTGGATCCTACTTAGGTCACATCTCATCTGTTACAGTATTTTACTTATTATATTAATACAATGTATTAACCTTTCATCATAATATATCAGTGTCGTCTATTTTATGTACATCATTGGATTTAATTATTCTACAGAAAATAAATTCAGAAAAATGAAAAGTTCCCTTTCTGTTTTAGATTGTTAGAATGTTTCGTTTGGAAGCTACTCAGTTGTTCCATCCAATACATGGACTAACCACAAAGGGAGTTGATTATACAGCTGTACCTCTTGCTTAATCTTAAATATTTTAGGTAAGTCAGGGTAAGCATCTGATCCATTTCCAGCAAAGGAGGGTAAAGCTTTGACAATTTCTGCCACTTGTGTTAGCGAAACTTAGGAAAAGTTGTCAAAGAAATGTCGGCTGAAGAATCTGAGATACAAAACCAAAAGGCAGTTTGTCGGCTACTTATACTAAGTTAAGCTACAATCACCCCCTCCCCCCCCCCCAAAAAAAAAAATTATTCAAACCCAACTGTAGCGTTGAATAAATAAAAAGAATTCAGAATCCATTAGTACAAAACACATACTAATTATTGTTAACACCCAGGAGAAAATTATATAAACCCTCACCAGATTTTGTCATTTAATAAATTAAACATACAAAATCCCATTATAAAATACATCAAATTATATTTCATAAAATCTTTACCAAAAACTTGTAATTAGATAGAATCATCATTAATTCAGAAAAGTAATCTTAAGCTAAAAATTGTTAGGGACTCACTTTGTTTATAGCACATCTCTCATAGTGAAAGACTCTTAGAGGATGTTCCTTTTCCTCTAGTATTTCAGTTACTACTACTCACTAATACTCACATCTGGCAACTTCATCCAAATTCTTGAAAAAGTGATGTTTTCTAGAGTAGCTTACATATCTGTAAAAATGAAGTACTGACAAATGGTAGTTTGGTTTTCAGAAATGATTTTCGACAGAAAATGCTGTATATGCTTTCACTGATCAAATACTAAATTCTCTGAATAACTGAACATCATCCATTGGGATATTTTGTGCCCTCTCAAATGCTTTTGACTGTGTGAATCATGAAATTCTTCTAGATAAGGTTAAGTGTTGTGGTATGAGTGGGATAGTGCAAAAAAGTTTTATTTCGTATTTAACTGGAAGAATGCAGAAGGCTGAAATTAACAGAACAGATGGTCTGCAAAAATCAGCAGAGTTCACTAACTTGGGGAAGTATCACGAATGGTGTCCCAAAGGGTTCAGACTTTGGTCCCTTTCTGTTCTTAATGTACATTAATGACTTGCCACTCTATATTCACTAATGAAAATCTAGTCTTTTTAACTGATGGTACAAGTATCGTAATTACACTACAAAACAGAATTAGCTTAGGAAATTGAAAATAATATCTTTCAGAAAATTATTAAGTGGTTCTCTGCATATGGTCTCTCACTAAATTTTGAGAAAACACAGCATGTACAGTTCAGCACAGTAAATGGCATAACACCATTGACAAAAATGGACTTTGAACAGAAGTGTGTTGCTAAGGCAGAATATTCAAAATTTCTGGGTTTGTGCACTGAGGAGAAATTGAATTTATAGAAACACATTGATGATCTACTGAAACGTTTAGGTTTAGCTGCTTATGCTATTGGGGTTACTATAGATTTTGGTGATAAACGTATCAGTAAATTAACCTACTATGACTTTTTCATTCACTGCTCTCATATGGCATCTTATTTTGAGATAATTCATCGTTAAGAGAAAAAGTATTCATTACACGAAAGCTGGTAATCAGAATAATGGCTGCATTCCACCCAAGATCACCTTGCAGACATTTATTTAAGGAACTCGGGATATTCACAGTACCTTCGCAACATATATATTAACTCATGAAACTTGTTATTAATAATTCACCCCAATTACAAAAAACAGCAAATTGCACAGTTACAATACTAGAAGAAAGGATGATCTTCACTATTCTGGGTTAAATCTGATTTTGGCATAGAAAAGGGTGAATTATGCTTCCATAGAAATCTTTGGTCATTTGCCCAGTAGCATTAAAAGTCGTAGAGATAGCCAGCCAGGGAATTTCTGAATGAGAACTCAGAGGGTGGAGAAACGGATAAAGTTTCAGGGCACTGTCTTGCCCATGGGTTGGCCACTAAAAGGCAGAAGAAGCAGCAATGCTCAACAGGACGAGTTTTTGAGGCGCTGGAAACCACTGCATTAAAGACATACGTATAACGCGTATCTACAGGACATGTGGCCTATGACTGAAAAAGTGTCATGATGATCACTCCATTGGCAAAAGGTTCCGGAGCAGTCCTCCATTAGTTCTCCAGGAAGGGTCTACCAAGCGGGAGGTGATCTTGAGAAAAAAATGGAATGACCAACGATGGTATGACATTCTACGAGTCCGAGCATGGAAAGAAGATAAGGATTTCTGGTCATACACTTCTAGGGTAATATTGACAACGGTAGGAAATAGTATTACGTGAATAGGATCCGGATAGAGGAAGTATATGTGGACACTGAACGGATAATTCAGCAGGTAAAGAAAAATGAAAATCTATTAATCATGGGGAACTGGAACACGGTTGTAATGGAAGAAATAGAATACAGGGTTAGGGAGAGTCTGGGCTTGGCATTAGGAATGAGGGAGGAGGAAGATTCATTGAGTTCTGCCTTAAATTTTAGACGGTAATAGCGAATGCTTTGATAGAGATTTACAAGGAGAGGAGGTGTCTTGGAAAATGCCAGGAGACATGGGAAGATTCCAGTTGGATTAGACCATGGTCAGACAGAGATTCCGAAATGAGATGTCGGATAGTAAGGCTCATTCAGGAACAGAAACAGGCTCAGATCACAATTTAGTAATGATGAAGATTAGACTGAAATTTAAGAGAACTGTACGGAAGAATCAGTGGAGACGGAAGTAGGATACTGATGTAGCATAGCGAGGAATGACGAGACGCTTTCGTAGTTCTCTAAAGATGTAGCTAAATACAGAAAAAATGAAATTGTGTACGCTTCATTTATACTGTATCTTTAGTTACTTGTTTTGTCAGTGAAATTTGACGTTACTTCAAGTGAGTGAAGCTAATACTGAAAACTGCAAATTAGTTAAGCCTCTGTTACGCAATACAAGAATGAACAGTTACTGTGGCAGCAAAATTTATACTGAACTGGTGATTAGCAAACAAACGAAACTAGTAATAAATAGTTTATCAATTTTCATATTTTACGACACTCGGTGATTGCATGGAAAGGAAAAGGGATCCTACTTGGTAATAATGTTTGAGGATAATGACAGCACAGGTGCCCTATACGTTTTAAGTATTGCAGGTTGTTATTAAAGAAAGTTAGTTATTAAGGTTTGTAAAAGAAATGCCACTGGATAATGCCTGTACATTATAAGTCATAATTTGTCAATTAACAGTCTTACGATGTCGCAGCTTTGCGGACGCAAAGAATATAGCCGAGGACAATGCTGAGCTGCTGCTGTTGCTGCTCGTTGCGAACCACGAGTCGTTTCCACAGCCACGGATAATTATGGGGCAGGCAACAGTTGAGGCTGCGTTCACACTGGCGGCCGGGCCTGGCCGGGCCGCCGCCCGCTTTGATATCAAACACGTGGTTTTGAACTGCGGTGTCCACACGGCGTGAACCTCCCGGAGCCGAGCCGGCGACATCCCGAGTGTTTAATATTGCCGGCGCGCAGCTTCTGCAGTACACGCATCACTCGTCTCCCTTCTGTGTGACTGCACACGTCTTTTATTTTAAGATGTTACCTCACATTTCACAATCAGTGAGAAAAAATTACGTTTATTATAATGATACATGCGAAATTACTTTTATTTCATTTATTTAACCTACCGTATTTACATGCATTTACAACAATAGCTTGCCAGCGATCGTGGCATTGCCGCCACGGAATAGTTCGCATTTACTTGTAAACGGAGACAGATATGAGTGCCACTGAGCGACGGAAATGTGTCCCTACCAGATGACAATGCATTGTAAAGTCATACTGTGGCACGTTACTATAAGCTGTTGTCAGTGACATCTTTTTGCGATGTTCTTACTTTAATGAATGCAGAATAACATATACATGACATTAACTCGTGTCCATCAATTTGGTATCATAAATTCGGCTAGTATGACAGTAATGATGCAGTTTCCAGATTATGGATCGAAGTAACCAAGGAGTGTGTTTCAGATAGTACACACAAATATAAATTATTTTCCTTTATAATTTTATTTGTTTTATTTACAATGAAATCAGATACACAAAAATACAGTAAATAGCTAAGCACTTTCAATTCCAGAATTTATTTTTGAAAGGTGTTTTAATTATTTGAAGTTTCATTTTTAACGAAATATTCAACAAAAGTGTTCCTGACAGTTTTCGAACGTAATGTGGAATTTCTGTTGAATGTGGCACCAGCTCTCTGCGTATCAGCATTGTTACAAAACTTTTGAGCTTCAGCATTGCATCCTTCTCTATCAATGACAATATTATGAAGTAGACAAATGCATTTGACTATGTGATCAGCTACGTCAATGGATTATTCAATTTCCTTCCTCAGTAGTCTCCATTTATTGGTCATTATACCAAATGCACATTCAACAACTTTTCTTGCTCTGGAATGCGTATCATTGTATAGAATCTTCTCGTTGTCCAAATTTCTGCGAGGAAAAGGTCTCATCAAATTCTTTAATAAGGGGTAAGCTTCATCTCCCAAAATGACGTACGGTAGTTCCTGACACATTCCTTCAAGTCTTGTTGGTGGCGGTAATAACAGCTCCCCATTTGTAAGTTTCTTATATAACATACTTCTTTAAACACGCCTGCATCAGACTGTTTACCGTAGGCACCAACATCTACAACTATAAATTTGTAATTTGCACCAGCAACTGCTTGGAGTACAATCGAATAATACTGTTTGTAATTGTAAAACATGCTGCCAGAAAGTTTAGGACATTGGACACGTATGTGCTTCCCGTCTATATATCCAACACAGTTTGGAAATACCCATCTCGTATGCATTTCACTGGCAGTTTCTTTAAATCGAGAAACACATGCATTTCCCAAGGGATATTTTAATTCCAAGAGCAATGCAGAGTTCGTTGTCATCACAAACGGAACCAGTAAGTCAATCTCAACTATCTCCAGAATTTTCGTCTAACGACCACTCTAGTCCACAAGATGAACGAGATCAGTCTGATATACCATCATTAGTGGCAGTTGATGAATCGTCGCCACTGACAAGCACAGTATCACAAAGGAAAAAAAAAGTAGTGGGCCAAATATTGAAGAAGAATTTTTAAAGCTCGAAAAGGAAAAATTAGCTGTGATGAAGGCACATCAAGACATGACCCAAACCGATGATACACACCACTTCCTGATGAGTCTGAGGAGTGCAATAAACTCCCTTCCAGTTCAGCGGCAAATGTTTGCTAAACTTAAAATACAAGAGCTTGTTTATAATGAATTGGAGGCAATGAGTGCAGTGCCAGGTTCTTCACAACAATGACTGCGCTAATTCAACTTACTTCTTAATTACAGACAACTTTGCTTTTTGTATTATATTAATGTGAAACTGTATTCCATTTTGTAATTGTTGCCTGAAATGTTTTTTGATAGTGATACATGTTATTACTCAATCTGCAATATAAATAAAAGTTTTTCAGGAACGTTCTTTATAATTGTAATTAGAAACCTTTACTAAAGGCCAGTCGATATTCTTAGGGAGAGTCAATGGCCACCCTATTACAATGTGCTCAAAATTCGACGAGTCACCATAACGTGAAAACATAACTAAGATAACAATGAAATCACTGTTACGTAAGACGGTTCTAATTGGATAGTGGTGAAAAACTTTTGGCTGCACCTATGTTATCTTCGACCTTCAGCTGCTAATGAATTAAGATCCCTTTGCCGCTGGGGACAAGACCACCAAGGGGAAAAAATAGACAGAAGCAAACAGTGACACACACAACTCATCCTTTACACTGCTTTGAACTAGACGAGAATCCAACACACTCAATCGACAATAATTCATTTACCTGTCCTGCTGTGCTTGAGGCTATGCTGAATCCGCGCATTTTCTTTCAGTTACAGTAGAAAAATCGAAATGGCAGCACCTTACAGAAAACGATAACTTAATCATTTCGTCATCACATGATCCAGCAAAGCGTTGATTGAAACGCTGTCCCACTCAGCTTGGTTTCATTGCATTCATTTCCTAAACTAGACTACTTGTAATAGCTATCCACAGATCTTTCTAAGTGGAGATAGGGTCGATCTAAAGAGTGTAATTATTTACAGCTTGCGGTACTACACTTACGTGAACTGCAAAAGCGATAATACAAAAAAAATGAACTTTTTGCGTCTTAGTCAAACTTAGACATAGAAACATCTGTAAATGTATTTATATTTTTTAACATCTGCTGTTTATTATATGCAACTAGAAAGAAATCATGTAGAATGTTGCAAGCTTTTATTACAATGCATCAGGAGCAAGATTTCATCTTAGATTAATATACTCTTATCTTTTAGTTCGTAATACGAAATGTACAGTATACTAATTGTAGGATGTTGATGACAAATAATTGTTTGTCTTTTGTGATGCAACGTGTGGCCAATTATAAAAGCATAGCAGATGATTGTCCAGTAGCCGAGGGAAGAATTCTTATACATTTGGATTTATCTAGACAATGAGACCATTAAAATAATACGAGGGACCGACACTAGGTCTGCGCTGATCACTAGTAATTAGTTTTTTTTTCTGTCCTGCATTATATGACTACACTAAATCAAGCTGTAACCGCGCGAACTCCGTGGCTTGCGGACGCGGCACTGACGCCACTGAATTGCTCGCATTACTTGTGACCAGAGACAGATATCAGTATCATTATCATTTCAAAAACTTTTTCGTACTTTTAGCTACATTTCATTCCCAACAATGTATGGTATAAAACGGATCTAACAGTAAGCTACCCGCTACATAACATTTTCACTACAAGATTTGTAAATCAAGTGCACAACGTTGACAAATAGCGTCATTTCACAATGACTGTTAAGAAACATGGAAAGATAAATGATTCAATACGAAGCTAAGATGTTACACTACCACGTGCACAAAAATCAGATTTTTTAGCCGCATACCTTCTTCAAAATCGGTTGGGAAGCGTTACGAAACTAAGAAATCACGCGAAACGAAAAGTAGACTTTTTCATTTTTCACGGCGTAAGTGACGGTTTTAAGGAAAAATTAAGTTCATAAAACGATGTGGCGAAGTCTTATATACCGCTAAGAATGTTTAAAACATGAAAATCGGAGAAGTGTATTTTCCCCCATTTGGTCGTCCCGGGTCGGCGCGGCGCGCGATGTGAATGCACTACACGTCGGCCTGAGCTGGCTAGGCACGAGCCGAGCCAGTACGCGTCAGCCCGGCCCGGCCGGCAGTGTGAACGCAGCCTGAGTAGGAGCTTCCTCCGTCTGTCCACTCCGATCGTGCTCTCAGCACTCGCGGGTTAGCCGCGCGGTGTTAGACGCCTTGCCCTCCCTCGGGCGTGGATATGTATCTTGTCCTTAGCAAGTTAGTTTATGTAGTGTGTAAGCCTATGGACCGATGACCTCTGCAGTTTGGTCCCATAGGAAGTTACCACCATAACCTCGTGGGTAACAAAGTAGGTACGCGTAAACTGGCGCGATCATAGCTGCACATCGCGTTTTCGGGAGCGCCCAGAAAACATTTCTGCACTCTTTCAAGACTCGAGCTGCCCTGTCCTCTCTGCTTGAAACGCGACAGAGACTCTCCATACGCAAAGGTAAACAACTTCACTGCTACTTTCATTTCGCCATTGCTATCGACACATTTAAATAAAGTTCCCTTGGCTATTACCCAGCAATTTACAATATTTACATTATAATTAGAATCAATTATATACATTGACAAATATATACACTGTTACATCCATTATGTATTAAATGTAGTTTTTGTAATGAGGCTTACGGATTCAGAATTAGAAGTACGAGGAGTGTTTTTTAAGTAAGTACCGTTTTGAAATTAAAAAAATACCTGCTAATATATCTCAATAATTTTTTTTACATGAAAGCCTGTACCTTAATCTACTTTTCTGCATAATTTCCGTCAATATTGAGGCACTTGTCATAACGTTGTACCAGTTTTTGAATACCCTCCTCATAGAAGCGTGCTGCCTGACTTGTTAACAACTGCATCACCACTGTTTTGACTGTCTTGAAGACGCTGACCGCCCAGGTGTTTCTTCAAGTGCAGGAACAGATGGTAGTCACTGGGCGCAAGATCGGGGCTGTACGGAGGATGATCTAGAGTTTCCCATTGAAAAGATGTGATGAGATCTTTCGTCTGATTCGCTACATGTGGATGGGCATTGTCTTGCAGCAAAACGATGCCCTTGCTCAACGTAGATTGTGCAATGTCTTACAGTAAGCTGCTGCATTGATTGTCTCATTACGAGACAAAAATTCCACAAGCAATACTCCTTTTCTGTCCCAAAAAACTGTGCACATGATTCTCAGGGCAGAAATCGTTTGCTTAAACTTCACTTTTCTGGGTGAATCTGAATGCCGCCATTCCATGGACTGTTGCTTTGATTCTGGCGTTTCATCACCCATAACAATTTGGCTTAAGAAATCATCACCGTCGTTGTGGTACCACTCAAGGAAAGTCAATGCATGTCTAAATGTTTGGTTTTGTGCACATCCGTCAACATTTGCGGTACCCAACGTACGCACAATTTTCGGTAATTCAAGTGCTCGGTCATAATGCCATACAAAACACTACGAGAAACATTAGGAAAGTCATCCCGCAAGGAGGAAATCGTAAAGCATCTGTTTTCTCTCACCTTACTGTCCACTTCCTGCACCAAACTTTCATTAACGACCGAAGGACGGCCACTCCATTGTTCATCATGCACATTTGTGTGGCCACCTTTAAATGCTCTCACCCACATTCTTACCATTCCATCACTCATAATGTTTCCTCTGTAAACTGCGCAGATCTCACGATGAATATCGATCGCTTTTAGGCCTTTAGCACTAAGAAATAACAGCCCGTACATCACAGTCGGCGGGACTACCGAGTATTGGAGGCATCTTAAACACTCAGTACACAACGTAAACAAGGAAGAATCAGACTGTGATGGCGTCAGTGCGTAGACAACAGATGTACAGGGTGCTTCAAAAATGACCGGTATATTTGAAACGGCAATAAAAACTAAACGAGCAGCGATAGAAATACACCGTTTGTTGCAATATGCTTGGGACAACAGTACATTTTCAGGCGGACAAACTTTCGAAATTACAGTAGTTACAATTTTCAACAACAGATGGCGCTGCAAGTGATGTGAAAGATATAGAAGACAACGCAGTCTGTGGGTGCGCCATTCTGTACGTCGTCTTTCTGCTGTAAGCGTGTGCTGTTCACAACGTGCAAGTGTGCTGTAGACAACATGGTTTATTCCTTAGAACATAGGATTTTTCTGGTGTTGGAATTCCACCGCCTAGAACACAGTGTTGTTGCAACAAGACGAAGTTTTCAACAGAGGTTTAATGTAACCAAAGGACCGAAAAGCGATACAATAAAGGATCTGTTTGAAAAATTTCAACGGACTGGGAACGTGACGGATGAACGTGCTGGAAAGGTAGGGCGACCGCGTACGGCAACCACAGAGGGCAACGCGCAGCTAGTGCAGCAGGTGATCCAACAGCGGCCTCGGGTTTCCGTTCGCCGTGTTGCAGCTGCGGTCCAAATGACGCCAACGTCCACGTATCGTCTCATGCGCCAGAGTTTACACCTCTATCCATAAAAAATTCAAACGCGGCAACCCCACAGCGCCGCTACCATTGCTGCACGAGAGACATTCGCTAACGATATAGTGCACAGGATTGATGACGGCGATATGCATGTGGGCAGCATTTGGTTTACTGACGAAGCTTATTTTTACCTGGACGGCTTCGTCAATAAAGAGAACTGGCGCATATGGGGAACCGAAAAGCCCCATGTTGCAGTCCCATCGTCCCTGCATCCTCAAAAAGTACTGGTCTGGGCCGCCATGTCTTCCAAAGGAATCATTGGCCCATTTTTCAGATCCGAAACGATTACTGCATCACGCTATCTGGACATTCTTCGTGAATTTGTGGCGGTACAAACTGCCTTAGACGACACTGCGAACACCTCGTGGATTATGCAAGATGGTGCCCGGCCACATCGCACGGCCGACGTCTTTAATTTCCTGAATGAATATTTCGATGATCGTGTGATTGCTTTGGGCTATCCGAAACACAGGAGGCGGCGTGGATTGGCCTCCCTATTCGCCAGACATGAACCCCTGTGACTTCTTTCTGTGGGGACACTTGAAAGACCAGGTGTACCGCCAGAATCCAGAAACAATTGAACAGCTGAAGCAGTACATCTCATCTGCATGTGAAGCCATTCCGCCAGACACGTTGTCAAAGGTTTCGAGTAATTTCATTCAGAGACTACGCCATATTATTGCTACGCATGGTGGATATGTGGAAAATATCGTACTATAGAGTTTCCCAGACCGCAGCGCCATCTGTTGTTGAAAATTGTAACTACTGTAATTTCGAAAGTTTGTCTGCCTGAAAATGTACTGTTGTCCCAAGCATATTGCAACAAACGGTGTATTTCTATCGCTGCTCGTTTAGTTTTTATTGCCGTTTCAAATATACCGGTCATTTTTGAAACACCCTGTAGGTACCCAGGGCGCATGCGCAGAACGCTGACTGCAGCGCTGCGGCCGCGGTGTGGCAAAACGGTACTTAAAAAACATGCCTCGTAGTTTACAATTTATCACCAGGTAATAAACGCTGAAAAGTTTTGAGTGATGCGGAAAGTATTTTATCTGCTCTTTTGGTGTTACAACATTGTGACTTTCCATTGTTTAAAGACATGTCCCGCTTCGAAATCAGCTCCAGTGACCAGCAAAGATGTGTCTGGAGCGGCCCCGGTCAGTGGTGGGACGCCAACCTCACTGTCGACCTCCATTAGGCCCGACAACCAAAGTGGTGGTCTGGGGTGCCATTCCTTTTCACAACAGGATCACTTTGCTTGTCATCCGCGGCATCTTTACAGCACAGAGGTACGTCGACGATATTCTACGTCCAGTTTTATTGCTCTTCATGGCAAGCCATCCTGGGCTTACATTTGAGCAAGACGAGCGTTTCTACTGCTTCTCTTTGTGTTTGCCGAACCGTACGCTGGCCTGCAGTGTCGTCGGATCTCTCTGCAACTGGGAACGCTTCGAGCATTATGCGCAGGGCCCTCCAAGCAGATCGGGATGTTGATGATCTAACGCACCAGTTGAACAGAATTGGGAGCGATATCCCACAGGAAGATATCCATTCTACACTCCTGGAAATGGCAAAAAGAACACATTGACACCGGTGTGTCAGACCCACCATACTTGCTCCGGACACTGCGAGAGGGCTGTACAAGTAATGATCACACGCACGGCACAGCGGACACACCAGGACCCGCGGTGTTGGCCGTCGAATGGCGCTAGCTGCGCAGCATTTGTGCACCGCCGCCGTCAGTGTCAGCCAGTTCGCCGTGGCATACGGAGCTCCATCGCAGTCTTTAACACTGGTAGCATGCCGCGACAGCGTGGACGTGAACCGTATGTGCAGTTGACGGACTTTGAGCGAGGGCGTATAGTGGGCATGCGGGAGGCCGGGTGGACGTACCGCCGAATTGCTCAACACGTGGGGCGTGAGGTCTCCACAGTACATCGATGTTGTCGCCAGTGGTCGGCGGAAGGTGCACGTGCCCGTCGACCTGGGACCGGACCGCAGCGACGCACGGATGCACGCCAAGACCGTAGGATTCTACGCAGTGCCGTAGGGGACCGCACCGCCACTTCCCAGCAAATTAGGGACACTGTTGCTCCTGGGGTATCGGCGAGGACCATTCGCAACCGTCTCCATGAAGCTGGGCTACGGTCCCGCACACCGTTAGGCCGTCTTCCGCTCACGCCCCAACATCGTGCAGCCCGCCTCCAGTGGTGTCGCGACAGGCGTGAATGGAGGGACGAATGGAGACGTGTCGTCTTCAGCGATGAGAGTCGCTTCTACCTTGGTGCCAATGATGGTCGTATGCGTGTTTGGCGCCGTGCAGGTGAGCGCCACAATCAGGACTGCATACGACCGAGGCACACAGGGCCAACACCCGGCATCATGGTGTGGGGAGCGATCTCCTACACTGGCCGTACACCACTGGTGATCGTCGAGGGGACACTGAATAGTGCACGGTACATCGAAACCGTCATCGAACCCATCGTTCTACCATTCCTAGACCGGCAAGGGAACTTGCTGTTCCAACAGGACAATGCACGTCCGCATGTATCCCGTGCCACCCAACGTGCTCTAGAAGGTGTAAGTCAACTACCCTGGCCAGCAAGATCTCCGGATCTGTCCCCCATTGAGCATGTTTGGGACTGGATGAAGCGTCGTCTCACGCGGTCTGCACGTCCAGCACGAACGCTGGTCCAACTGAGGCGCCAGGTGGAAATGGCATGGCAAGCCGTTCCACAGGACTACATCCAGCATCTCTACGATCGTCTCCATGGGAGAATAGCAGCCTGCATTGCTGCGAAAGGTGGATATACACTGTACTAGTGCCGACATTGTGCATGCTCTGTTGCCTGTGTCTATGTGCCTGTGGTTCTGTCAGTGTGATCATGTGATGTATCTGACCCCAGGAATGTGTCAATAAAGTTTCCCCTTCCTGGGACAATGAATTCACGGTGTTCTTATTTCAATTTCCAGGAGTGTATTAGTAAATGCCAAGCCGAATAACTGCTTGCATAAGGGTCAGAGCTGGATCAACGCGTAACTGATCTGCTCAGAAAAATGATTGAAATGGCTCTGAGCACTATGGGACTTAACATAAGAGGTCATCAGTCCCCTAGAACTTAGAACTACTTAAACCTAACTAACCTAAGGACATCACACACATCCGTGCCCGAGGCAGGATTCGAACCTGCGACCGTAGCGATCGCGCGGTTACAGACTGAAAAGCCTAGAACCGCTCGGCCAGATCTGCTCAGTTTGTGATGCTCTTTGCCTTGGATAAATAATCCAGTTTTTCTGAAACTATAATCACTTGTTTGTTGACAATGAAAACATTGTCCAGGTAGGCTGTAATATTTTTTATATTATATGCATTGGCCAGTTTCGACGTTTGGTGCTTTTTAAGAACGTATCTTAAGATCAATTTCGACCTTTGGTCATTTTCAAGCATGTATCTTGAGCTTCCAGGTTCACTCTATATTATATCACTGGTATATGCGGACAGGAATGCATCTTACATCTTTACTTATACAAAGAAGTAAGATGCATTCCTGTCCACATGTACCAGCGACATGTTATAATCTAAAATTACGCTTGAAGTTAAGATACATGCTTTAAAATGACCTATGGTCGAAATCGGCCAATCGCACAGATAATTAAAAAAGAAAATACAGCCCACCTGGGCCGTGATTTCCTTCTCAAAACGCGTTAAGGCTGTGGACCCCCATAAAAATAAAATTTAATTTGTTTGTCTGTACGTGTGCATCACTACCAATTTGCATCCCATTGGAATAACCCTTCTTAGGGTGTATTTTCCCTGCCGCGTCATGCGCTTGCACCGCCACAAGGCAGTATCTTGTCTCGCGGTGGACACTGGTCATAACGTTTTGGCTCACCACAGCATTTCTGCCCACTGGTGTCTTCCAGAAAGATAGGACCTAAACTAGTTGTAAGCATTTCAAAGAAATTTTGTTACATAACCAGAAAATTTTGTTATTTACATTCTACAGTACGCAATTTTAAATTAAAGTCGTATCACCGTATTCAAGTGATGTATATATCCTTCCATGTATCCTTTTTGTGTTAACTAAACGATATGTCTCATAATGAATTAGCGCACATAGTTTGGAAACTAAAATGATTTAGTTGTATTTTTGTAACTATTCAATAAAAACAAACGGCTTATCGTGAGTGACATTTCATTTGACGAAAAAGTTTTAGTTGGTCTGTCTATGGAATATTAAGGGGTGGTCAGAGCGAACATGAAACTAGTAACACAGTATGTTGAGACTGATTTTATTAGTCCTTAAAAAAAAAAACCAACAGCGGTTTTTGGCAGAAAGGGAAGTAATTTGGAATTTTAAAATATCCTTTCCCACAAATTCTCAAGTTCAGAGTTCATGCTAAACCGGTTATGGTGCAAAAGGGAGTTAAGCTCTGCTCCTTGTTTTAAATGAAAAGATGTGGGTAAAATTAAAATTCAGTTCATGATTCTTTAGCCTCTTCTCTAAAGAATAGGAAAGTGAAATGTGCGAGGGGCGTTCGGTAAGTAACACAACACTTTTTTGCTGAAGGCAGATTGGTTTTATTCAGGTTTCTAATACACCATATTATTCCCCACTGTAATGATACTTGAATTACGTAACCATTACGGAACCTCACCTCAACCTCTCGATACCAGCAATATTCTATTGTGTTTCTGTAACGTAGTTAACATATTTCTGAGACAACATTCAGATTTGATTTCATTAATGTAGAGGTACTTTGATACATCGATATGTTTATATTGCAATGATATTATTCTTATGTGAATTTTTTCTTTTGTCACTATGATCTTTGTCGTACTTGTAACTCTGATTTTTGGGCGCGGAAGCGGTTATGAGAGAGTCAAGTCTTGGACGTCATGTTGAAAAGACCAAAATTGTAGTCAGTTTACAAAATGTGAACTTTAACAGCGAGGAAGACATTTTCAAGTGTGTTTTATAATGTGATGTTTTGTGTGTTACGTGATACTGCAAAAAAAGTAATAAAAAAGAAGTGTAACTTAAATTCGGAGTGCTCATTACTTTTTTACATCACCATTGTGCTAACTTTCAGAGGTTTAATCTTCAAGAATGGTTTGTGAAACACATCTGTAAAACTTTTGAATATCGCAGAATAACACCTAGGCCTCTTTGCATCCGAGCTTGGAATCATCACTACCTAGGTTTTTCGACGGTTGAGCCACGAGTTCACAACGAGACCAGCGTGGGAAACACGAAAAGATGAGTGCCTAGTTTACCCATTATTTCATGAAATGACTTTATTAACTGTGCTCTAATGACACCTGCCACATAATATAACTTTGTTTTTGCCCGAAAATGCAGTATTTAGCAGCGTGAGCAACACCACAATCATAATTAATTTTTGACCTTTGTTGTGGTAGTGTTGTTAGACCACTCTTTTAGATACAAAATCCTATTTTTCGACATAATCTCCGGTCAATGCGACGGCCTTACGATACATTACTGTGAGGGCCTGTATGCTCGCGTGGTACCACACTTACCGGTGGCGTCGGAGCCAAAGTCTTGCTACAACAATAGCCTCCCCATCATTCACGTGCTGCTTCTCGTGGGGACAAACATATGGAAATCGCAAGGAGCGAGATCCGGGCTGAAGGGGGGATGGGGAAGAAAAGTCCGATGAAGTTCGCCAGCTCCTTTTGGGAGCGCCAGACTTCTATACCAGACCTTGCGTTGTCATGGAGAAAGAGAAGATAATCTGCATTTATGTCGATCACCTCGAATGAGAATGTCCGCACGTTCCAACATTGTAGGAGTCACAGCTGTGTGCGTCCGGTCGGCACGTGGGAGAACGGACTGATCTGTTCGATCTTGTTGCGATGATGACAGATGCGTCGCACAATGACTCACCGTGCTTTTGTTCACTGCAAGTGCCAATGAATATCTACGGTGCTCTGGTTTTGCGCCCAAAAGAAAATCAGTGGCAGTCCACTGTTTGGAACGCAAGTCCGTTACAGGCGCCATTTTGAAGGCCGCGTATAGCGCCGCCACGTATCTGGAACTTCATGAAGCTATAGGGGCTGAAGTGGAAAATTCCACGATGTCCCACAGCAAATTCCGCATTTTTTCAATCGAAATGTGTTGCATTACTATTGAACGGCTCTCGTAGAAAAGATACATAATGATCTTTGAAGTATGGTGTTTTGATTGGTTAGCATTAGACGAGAGCTTAAGACGCTGGGTAAGACCCATGATCAACTGCTCAGCAGATGCCGCCTTGCGGGCGAAGGAAGGTAAAAGGCAAAAGTGGCGGGTTTTAAAAGGATCTTGTGGCTAAAGTGAAAGATAACACCGAGATAAGACCAGGGCTCACAAAGGCTCTAGAGGCTCGGAGGCGCTGTTTTTTGCAGGGCGACTAAGCTTTAAGTACTGCCTGATCCTTTAAACTGAGAGATGGCGAGCAGGTGACTTATCTACGCCGTTAAATGAGTTTGGAATGCTGTCAAATAAATGCTTACTTTGCTAAACAGAAATTACGGCGTATGGGTTTTCAGACAAGATGGTTCAAACTTCGAATGAAAGAGTGCCACGTTGTAGACCAATGAAACGAAGAGCAATACTTTTTTTATTACCGATGCTTGAGGTGAGCAAAGGGAACTAAACGAACTTTCGACGCATGGGAATTGTGTTCGTGCAAGGAAAGAGATGATTTAAGTTACAACCCATAAAACAAAATATTTTCGGATAAAACCGAGTGTAAGGCTCGAAAGCGTAATATGAGTAGAATACTGAAACAGAATTACTTATTTCAGCGGCCGGCCGGAGCGGCCGAGCGGTTCTAGGCGCTACAGTCTGGAGCCGCGCGACCGCTACGGTCGCAGGTTCGAATCCTGCCTCGGGCATGGATGTGTATGATGTCCTTAGGTTAGTTAGGTTTAAGTAGTTCTAAGTTATAGGGGACTGATGACCTCAGAAGTTAAGTCCCACAGTGCTCAGAGCTATTTTGAACTTATTTCAGCGGAAATTAGTGAGGAGAGAACGATGAGGGCTGAATTCAGTTCTGAAGACTGTATTTCTATTCTGAAAGGTTTCTGCAGCTAAAATCTAGGTAGGATATAGACAATTCTTTTTTAATGTAAAATGTTCTTGAGGGGCGAACTTCTATTAGACAGAGTGGATCGTGGTCGAGATGAGTTGAGTGACATTGAAGTATTGTGAAAAATTATTCCGGTATTGATAACATTACAAAAGGGTAGAAGGTATCATTAGAAGAGCTTGCACAATATACGGGAGAGCGATAGAAAGAATCGTTTTTGGTGCTTGACGTAGTCCAAATAACATGAAGGCACAGTAACAATCACGTGCAATTCACTGTTGAGCGCGTAGTAGAGTAAGATTATTTGTTGGACAGTAACATGTGTAACACTGGACACGTTCCGTTTACTGTCAGTTAAAACTTAAGAATAATATGTTAAGTAGCAAAACAGGGAGGAAATTACAGCCGTGAAGCGTTCTTATATGTTAAAGCTCGAAAGATGATCAGAAAGGAGCAAATCATACTACCAGTGACACAATATTCGTGTAGAATACAGATTTGCAGGCTGCTGAACTTGTAATATAGAAGGCGAAGTACAGAATAACAAGTGATATAAGAAATGAAGAGAATATCGGAGTACTGTATAGTTTTTCCCAAAATAATAGTGGTAGTAAGAAAAATTCGGATGCGTAACCGCAAGATTGTCTAGTGTATGGTGTCTTTGCAGATACATTGATAGACAAGATAGGTACATGACATTATAGGGAAATATGAACGTGAGTTTCGTATGGACAAATGCACTATGTTTCATAAATGTAACTGAGAGCAGTTGCGTACTTTGATGATCACACAAAGAGCAACACCTCATCAAAATGGCATTACTAGTGGTCCTGACAGTGTTGTACAAACATAACACCCTTTGGCGCAATAACTTGACCGGTTTATTCACTGAAATGGCTATAAAAGCTACTAAGGTAAATATTACACTACTGGACATTAAAATTGCTACACCAAGAAGATATGCAGATGATAAACGGGTATTCATTGGACAGATATATTATATTAGAACTGACATGTGAGTACATTTTCACGAAATGTGGGTGCATAGATCCTGAGAAATCGGTACCCAGAACAACCACCTCTGACCGTAATAACGGCCTTGATACACATGGGCATTGAGTCAAACAGAGCTTGGATGGCGTGTACAGGTACAGCTGCCCATGCAGCTTCAACACGATACCACAGTTCATCAAGAGCAGTGACTGGCGTATTGTGACGAGCCAGTTGCTCGGCCACCATTGACCAGACGTTTTCAATTGGTGAGAGATCTAGAGAATGTGCTGGCGAGGGCAGCAGTCGAACATTTTCTGTATCCAAAAAGGCCCGTACAGGACCTGCAACATGCGGTCGTGCATTATCCTGCTGAAATGTAGAGTTTCGCAGGGATCGAATGAAGCGTAGAGCCACGTGTCGTAACACATCTGAAATGTAACGTCCACTGTTCAAACTGCCGTCAGTGCGAACAAGAGGTGAGCGAGATGTGTAACCAATGGCACCCCAAACCATCACGCCGGGTGATACGCCAGTATGGCGATGACGAATACACACTTCCAATGTGCGTTCACCGCGATGTCGCCAAACACGGATGTGACCATCACGATGCTGTAAACAGAACCTGGAATCGTGATGCAGCGTCAAGGGTAACCGCAGCGATGGTCTCCGAGATGATAGTCCATCCTGCTGCAAACGTCGTCGAACTGTTCGTGCAGATGGTTCTTGTCTTGAAAATGTCCCATCTGTTGAGTCAGGGATCGAGACGTGGCTGCACGATCCGTTACAGCCATGCGGATAAGATGCCTGTCATCTCGACTGCTAGTGATACGAGGCCGTTGGGATCCAGCACGGCGTACCGTATTGCCCTCCTGGACCCACCGATTCCATATTCTGCTGACAGTCATTGGATCTAGAGCAAAGCGAGCAGCAACGTCGCGATACGATAAACCGAAATCGCGATAGGCTACAATCCGACCTTTATCAAAATCGGAAACGTGATGGTACGCATTTATCCTCCTTAGACGAGGCATCACAACAACGTTTCAGCAGTCAACGCCGGTCAACTGCTGTTTGTGTATGAGAAATCTGTTGGAAACTTTCCTCATGTCAGCACGTTGTAGGTGTCACCACCGGCACCAACCCTGTGTGAATGCTCTGAAAAGCTAATCATTTGCATATCACAGGAATGTCGGTTAAATTTCGCGTCTGTAGGACGTCATCCTCGTGGTGTAGCAATTTTAATGGCCAGTAGTGTAGAATAATTAATGAGAAATGTTGTGACGATGTACTCCTTTTTTAAAATTAAAGTATTTCTCGTTTGCGAGTTTGAGAGTGTGAAACTAAACACACGATAGATTTTTGTAAGTGTTTGGTTTGTCTGTCTGTTCGTGTAGGTATGATCGCGCATTGTTGCAAAGTAGAAGGGGCGATCAAAAAGTTTCCGTTTGAGGGCATTGCTGCAGCTTATATACAATGTAATGGGACTCCGATGTGGGTATTCAGTATAAGCAGCAACGTGTAGACAGTGATTAGTGTGGCATTCGTGTCTTTGCGACGTGCGTGTGGTGAGTGCCGAAACGTGAACAATGGCGAAGTTATTGATAAATGGCTGGCTCTGAGCACTACGGGACTTAACATCTGAGGTCATCCGTCCCCTAGAACTTAGAACTACTTAAACCTAACCGACCTAAGGACAGCACACACATCCATGCCCGAGGCAGGGTTCGAACCTGCGACCGTAGCAATCCAGACTGAATATTGATAAATGCGTCCAAAGAAGATCGACGTGCTGTTATTCTATTATTGGTTGCCGAAGGACAAACACCGGTAGACATTCACTGGTGAATGGAGAATGCGTGTGGGGGGCAGCGTGTCTGTCGAAAAGCACCGCTGAGGAATGGTGCGCCGAGTCTCGTGCTGGGCGCTGCTGGTTCGTGCCAGCGCGCGTCGCTGTAGTCCAAACGTCGTAACGCAGAAGTCACGCCAGCTCAAGTGGGAGACTCTCGAGCACCCGCCATATGCTCCTCATGTGATTACCACGCTTTCGGTCCCTGAAAAAAGGCCTCGAAGGGTTGACGATACCTGTCGGACGAGAATGTGCATCAGGCAGTTACTACTTCTTCACACAGCAGGTTACCGCGTCGTACAAAATGTGGATCTTCAACCGGTGCGTCGGTGGAATGACTGCTTCAATGTTCACTGCTATTTTGCAGACCGACATATCAATTTTCACCTGTACGGATTTCGAAGGACAACTTTTTATTGCTCCTTGTAGGTTTGTCAGTTTATAAAGGCGACTGAAGAATGCTAACTAAACAAAAGTATCAAATTACAAATAGAGCGATTTTTAATAACTCCAGGGTCTAAGATGGAACTCATATTGTTTATTAATCAAGCTATTGTACACTGAAGAGTCAAAGAAACTGCCTAATTCGTGTAGGGTCGCCGCGAGCATGCAGAAGTGCCGCAACACGACGTCGTTGAGTGCTATTGACAAGGGATTTCAGATCGATTCCGTATTTCTGGATTTCCGAAAGGTTTTTGACACTTTACCACACAAGCGGCTTGTAGTGAAATTGCGTGCTCATGGAATATCGTTTCAGTTATGTGACTGGATTTGTGATTTCCTGTCAGAGAGGTCACAGTCCGTAGTAATTGACGGAAAGTCATCGAGGAAAACGGAAGTGATTTCTTGCGTTCCCCAAGGTAGTATTATAGGCCCTTTGCTGTTCCTTATCTATATTAACCATTTAGGGAGACAATCTGAGCAGCCGTCTTCGGTTGTTTGCAGATGACGCTGTCGTTTATCGACTACTAAAGTCATCAGAAGATCAAAACAAACTGCAAAACGATTTAGAAAAGATATCTGAATGGTGCGAAAAGTGACAGTTGACCCTAAATAACGAAAAATGTGAGGTCATTCACACGAGTGCTAAAAGGAACTCGTTAAACTTTGGTTACACGATAAATCAGTCTAATCTAAAAGCCGTAAATTCAACTAAATACCTAGGTATTACAATTACGAACAACTTAAATTGGAAGGAACACATAGAAAATCTTGTGGGGAAGGCTAACCAAAGACTGCGTTTTATTGGCATGACACTTAGAAAATGTAACAGACCTACTAAGGAGACTGCCTACACTACGCTTGTACGTCATCTTCTAGAATACTGCTACTCGGTGTGGGATCCTTACCAGATAGGACTGACGGAGTACATCGAAAAAGTTCAAAGAAAGGCAGAACCTGTTGTATTACCGCGAAATATGGGAGAGAGTGTCACAGAAAAGATACAGGATTTGGGCTGGACACCATTAAAAGATAGGCGTTTTTCGTTGCGACTGAATCCTCTCACGTAATTCCAATCAGCAACTTTCTCCTCACAATGCCAAAATATTTTGTTGACACCGACCTACATAGGGAGGAAGGATCACCACGATAAAATAAGGGAAATTAGAGCTCGTACGGAAAGATATAGGCGTTCGTTCTTTACGCGTGCTAAACGAGATTGGAATATTAGAGAATTGTGAGGGTGGTTCGATAAACCCTCTGCCGGTCACTTAAATGTGATTTGCAGAGTATCCATGTAGATCTACATGGCACGGACTAATGTCTGAAATAGTGCTGGAGGGAACTGACACCATATATCCTGCAGCGCTGTCCATAAAACCGGTAGTGGAGATCTCTTCTGAACAGCATGTTGCAAGGCATACCAGATATGCTCAATAATGTTCATGTCTGGGGAGTTTGGTGGTCAGCGGAAGTGTTTAAACTCAGGAGAATCTTCATGGAGCCACTCTTTAGCAATTCTGGACGCGTGGGGTATCACATTGTCCTGCTGGAATTGACCAAGTCCGTCGGAATGCACAATGGCCATGTTGCAAGTGATCAGACAGGATGCTTACGTTCGTATCACCTGTCAGAGTCGTATCTAGACATATCAGGGGTCCTGTATCACTACAATTGCACATGCCCCAGTACGGAACCACGCGACGGCTACGGTCGCAGGTTCGAATCCTGCCTCGGCATGGATGTGTGTGATGTCCTTATGATAGTTAGGTTTAAGTAGTTCTAAGTGCTAGGGGACTGATGACCACAGATGTTAAGTCCCATAGTGCTCAGAGCCATTTGAACCATTTGAACCACATGCCCCACACCATTGCAGAGCCTCCACTAGCTTCAACAGTCTGCTGCTGATATGCAGCGTGTATGAATTCATGAGGTCGTCTCTATACCCGTACACGTCCATCCGCTCGATATAATTTGAAACGACTCTTCCGACCAGGCAACATGTTTCCAGTCATCAATATTCCAATGTCGGTGTTGACGGGCCCAGGCGAGGCGTAAAGCTTTGTGTCGTGCAGTCATTACGGATACACGAATAGACCTTCGGCTCCGAAAGTCCATATCGATGATGTTTCGTCGAATGGTTTGCACGGTGACAGCACTGAAGTCTGCAGCAGTTTGCGGAAGGTTTGCTCTTCTGTCACTCTGAACGATTCTCTTCCGTCGTCGATGGTCCCGTTCTTGAAGAACCTTTTTCTGGCCGCAGCGATGTCGGACATTTGATGTTTTATCGGATTCCTGATATTCACGGTACACTCGTGAAACGGTCGTACGAGAAAATCCCCACTGCATCAGAGATGCTATGTCCCATCGCTTGTGCGCCGACTATAACGCCTAGTTCAAACTGAAACGTCCCCTTAGAACAATTATACATGACTGTTCTTAAACTGACACACAATATTTTTAGCGCAACGCAATCTGACTTTCAAAAATCCCTACAAAAGAATGGCCCTGACTAACATTAACCTATACGTTTCACAAATCACTTACCTCACAAAACTCTTCGTTACTCGAACTACTGCAATACAGCGAGCGCCACTACTGCCAGCTAAATAAAAGATTCAAACTACGGAAGGCACTAACTACTGATAGGCATAGTTAGCAAATGAAAGATTTTAATAGAGAACAAACAATGTATTTACCTTAATAGTCGTCAAAAGTCATAATATATAGCAGTTCATGACTTCCAGTCTTACAAATTTCAAAATTCCGCCATTTCTCTCCCCACATCCACCACTGCTGGCGGCTCACCTCCAACTGCGCAACGCTACGCGCTGTTCGCATCCAGCTGCCCAACACTACAATGGCAGACAACAATGCAAACTAGCCACAGACTGCAGACAGCACAGCCAGTGATTTTCATACAGAGCACTACGTAACGTTGCCAATAAGAAAACATAAACAGCCTACTTACATAGCCCCCATGCTCCCCACAAATTGTTTTGGGCAGTGGCCAATAATGATTTGATAAAATTTTTCATAATTACAATAACAAAGATATCAAATGCACACACTTATTGATACAATGTTGGTCAAAAGCTAAAATTTTCTCACAGTCACAGTAAAATTGCAGTGATTTTCTCAAAGTCTGAGCAGTAAAAGAAAATGCACACAGAAGTAGAGGATTTCCATGCAGTCTTGAAGAAGTAGTGTTGTCCTTCCAACGGAAAGACAGTGCTGACTCTCGACATGTAGACAGGTAATGGGCCACAACAGAGCAAACCCACCGCAGGGTCAGTCGAAGATTCGAAGAATATTGGTAGGTAGGTCATCACAGAGTTGACCCACTGTAGTCCTGGTAGAGATTACGGTATTAGTGGGCCACCAGAGGTACAGACCCACTTCAGTCCTTGTAGAAATAATGGTACTGGTGAGTCAGCAAAGGTGTAGACCCACTGTAGTCCTTGTAGAAATAATGGTACTTGAACAGCGCAGTTGGAGGTGAGCCGCCAGCAGTGGTGGATGTGGGGAGAGAAATGGCGGAATTTTGAAATTTGTAAGACTGGATGTCATGAACTGCTATGTATATTATGATTTTTCAACACTATTAAGGTAAATATACTCCTGGAAATGGAAAAAAGAACACATTGACACCGGTGTGTCAGACCCACCATACTTGCTCCGGACACTGCGAGAGGGCTGTACAAGCAATGATCACACGCACGGCACAGCGGACACACCAGGAACCGCGGTGTTGGCCGTCGAATGGCGCTAGCTGCGCAGCATTTGTGCACCGCCGCCGTCAGTGTCAGCCAGTTTGCCCTGGCATACGGAGCTCCATCGCAGTCTTTAACACTGGTAGCATGCCGCGACAGCGTGGACGTGAACCGTATGTGCAGTTGACGGACTTTGAGCGAGGGCGTATAGTGGGCATGCGGGAGGCCGGGTGGACGTACCGCCGAATTGCTCAACACGTGGGGCGTGAGGTCTCCACAGTACATCGATGTTGTCGCCAGTGGTCGGCGGAAGGCGCACGTGCCCGTCGACCTGGGACCGGACCGCAGCGACGCACGGATGCACGCCAAGACCGTAGGATCCTACGCAGTGCCGTAGGGGACCGCACCGCCACTTCCCAGCAAATTAGGGACACTGTTGCTCCTGGGGTATCGGCGAGGACCATTCGCAACCGTCTCCATGAAGCTGGGCTACGGTCCCGCACACCGTTAGGCCGTCTTCCGCTCACGCCCCAACATCGTGCAGCCCGCCTCCAGTGGTGTCGCGACAGGCGTGAATGGAGGGACGAATGGAGACGTGTCGTCTTCAGCGATGAGAGTCGCTTCTGCCTTGGTGCCAATGATGGTCGTATGCGTGTTTGGCGCCGTGCAGGTGAGCGCCACAATCAGGACTGCATACGACCGAGGCACACAGGGCCAACACCCGGCATCATGGTGTGGGGAGCGATCTCCTACACTGGCCGTACACCACTGGTGATCGTCGAGGGGACACTGAATAGTGCACGGTACATCCAAACCGTCATCGAACCCATCGTTCTACCATTCCTAGACCGGCAAGGGAACTTGCTGTTCCAACAGGACAATGCACGTCCGCATGTATCCTGTGCCACCCAACGTGCTCTAAAAGGTGTAAGTCAACTACCCTGGCCAGCAAGATCTCCGGATCTGTCCCCCATTGAGCATGTTTGGGACTGGATGAAGCGTCGTCTCACGCGGTCTGCACGTCCAGCACGAACGCTGGTCCAACTGAGGCGCCAGGTGGAAACGGCACGGCAAGCCGTTCCACAGGACTACATCCGGCATCTCTACGATCGACTCCATGGGAGAATAGCAGCCTGCATTGCTGCGAAAGGTGGATATGCACTGTACTAGTGCCGACATTGTGCATGCTCTGTTGCCTGTGTCTATGTGCCTGTGGTTCTGTCAGTGTGATCATGTGATGTATCTGACCCCAGGAATGTGTCAATAAAGTTTCCCCTTCCTGGGACAATGAATTCACGGTGTTGTTATTTCAATTTCCAGGAGTGTACATTGTTTGTTCTCTATTAAAATCTTTCATTTGCTAACTATGCCTATCAGTAGTTAGTGCCTTCAGTAGTTTGAATCTTTTATTTAGCTGGCAGTAGTTCGAGTAACGAAGATTTTTGTGAGGTAAGTGATTTGTGAAACGTATAGGTTAATGTTAGTCAGGGCCATTCTTTTGTAGGGATTTTTGAAAGTCAGATTGCGTTGCGCTAAAAATATTGTGTGTCAGTTTAGGGACAGTCACGTATAATTGTTGTAAGGGGACGTTTCAAAACCTGCCACTGTAGCAGCAGTAACCGACCAACAACACGCCAGACACTTGCCTTATATAGGCGTTGCCGACCGCAGCGCCGTATTCTGCCTGTTTACATATCTCTGTGTTTGAACACACACGCCTATGCCAGTTTCTTTGACGCTTCGGTGTGTACCCGGTAGCAAACAAATAATTGGATTCAGCAATCGGTAGTTCTAAACAGTAAGTGAAGATTCAAATACTATTTTTGCTGCACACTCCCGATACGAAAATATTAACCGCGGTAGTGGCGCTGCCCAGGTGGGACGTCAGTCTGATTCCTTGCTGCATGAGGAACTGAAATGACTACACTACAATGACTTTTCGCTGAAATCTGAATTCGATCACTTTGGAGAAGCCAGTTGGATTATGTCTTATTTAAAAATGTGTGTGAAATCTTATGGGACTTAACTGCTAAGGTCATCAGTCCCTAAGCTAACACGCTACTTAACCTAAATCATCCTAAGGACAAACACACACACCCATGCCCGAGAGAGGACTCGAACCTCCGCCGGGACCAGCCGCACAGTCCATGACTGCAGCGCCTAAGACCGCTCGGCTAATCCCGCGCGGCTGTCTTATTTGGTTTGGTATTAATAACTTGTATGTTATGGCAGTATACAGTTTCAAGAAAATGGTCCGTTGAAGGTTTATCACAAACATACCACTCTTGGTGTCATTTGTTAGAATTAAATGTCAGTTAATGACACATCTGATGTAAAAGTCTGCTGGGGATCATAAGATGAAAGATACTTTTGATAAAAGTTGCATGTTTTCCCCATGGCGTAATGGTAAGACAGGTGTGATTACAGAGGCGAAGAAAGTAGTTACGTGTCCTGCGATATTCTATTTTTTTTTTCCTCTTCACGTTCGTAAAAGTTTCTGAGACTTTCTTATTAATGTAATAGATGCATGTTCTGCAATATTTGATGCTGTTTACATATAAGGTCTCTCTCTCTCTCTCTCTCTCTCTCCGGCGTGAGTTTGCTCGATCTTGTGACTTCATTCGGATTAAAACACGAAAGATTAAATTGTAGAGAGTGAAACAAGCTGCAGTGATATTTGCATTCTTGCTTGTCGCAAATATATGGCTGTTTTTCCTAATACGTCGCGATTTTCGAGAGTGTGGTTAGGCAGGAACCTAAGAGTAGGCCTACAGTTTAAATTTCGGCAAGTGAAACGAGCAGCAATGAGGTTTATATTCTTGCTAGTCCCAAAACATTTAGCTGCGATGGAATCTGTAACGCTTTCGTAAATTCGGCGGTCAAGGCAAAGCGAGCGAGGGACGTTACTCGACCGATTTTCCGTTTTCAGTCGAACGCCACTGTAGCGTACTCATTTTACTTGGTATTCTCGCTGCGGGCTACAGTGAATTTACTCCTAGTGAGTTGCAGGATCTGTGAGTAGTCATCTATATCAATACTGAACAATATGGTGCACCTGTCGCGGAATTGCGGCGGCATATTTGTGTTTTCTGTTTGAATGCGTATACTTCTTTGTAGATATTGTCCTGCAGTAGCACCTTGCTGGCCTGCTGGTACGACTTTATTAAGGTATGTTTGGTTCAGTTTGATTATTTATTTAACATTCTATCCCGCCGTTACACGCTATTACATTAGTTATTTTTGACTAGATCTCTGCAGGTTATGTGATTTCACTTCCGCTTCAATCCAGCACAGTGCCGTTTTATGGTTTTTTAAATGTTGTAAAAGGAAAATTTTAAGGTTAGTAACCATTCCGTATTCGGATTTGGAATCGTGGCTGTTAGGAACATGCCCTAACTTTTTTGTTATTCTGTAGATAACTTGAAGAGGCCCCGCGAAGGCGAAACTCACTGTTAGTAAAAGAATAAACCGTAGCCAACATTATTTTTAATTCAAATAGTAAACAGTTATATTCCAATTCGTAACCGAAATTCATTGCTAAACTGCTTCATAGTCTGTCACCAATGTAGTTAAGCGTTATTACGTCACAACCCATCTTCACACCCAGAAATTGTATGTATCCCTGATGTTCACATAAACGACTGTAGGCCATCCCGAAAAATTAATAGATCTCACTTTACCTTGGCCTAGACACAAGTCCTTCCTCTGTGATCAAAAAGGAGACCTTCCTTCATCATATAACAAATGCAGGCTATCACTCTCTGTCCTCACCCAAAATGTCCCAGAGCGCTCGTTTCCCATTGTTTTACAACTTCCACCGCCCCCCTCCTAGCAGCTACAGAAGTTTGTGATGCCAGTCACTACAAATTACATAAAATTTACAACTCTCGAACCAACAGGGATCAATAAGTGCCGGCTATTGCACTGAGCATTTTAATGTAAAGCATTGCATCGTTACAATTTTTTGCGGATTGGATCTTTGGGGTTAACTTTTACAAAAATGATCTACTATGTGATTCTTTTATCCAGACGCGTCATTGTTTTCGCATACATCTATCGTAATGACGCATTTTAAAATGGTGCATTTGACCTACAGTTCTATTCTTAAAATTTCGTCAATGATACTTGACACTGTATACTTACAAATCGAGTGCACTTAACGTCAGTTGACACTGAGTTGCAATTGTTCACTTGCTGGGCGAGTTAACGACTTTACGGAGAACACGTTTTGACCGTCAACAGCTTTGAAGGTAAGCATTTTGCGCAACATAGCAACTCAGCTGCCAGAAATTCCTGAATAAGTGTTACTTTTCTTCTTCACTTATAAGCTTGAAACACTGCTTAGAGTAAACTGCCTATTGGCTTCTGTCTCGGGTTCTTCGGCCGACGTTCGTCTGGTGATTTTACTGACGTTTCGCCAGCACGAGTGGCTAGCATTGTGAAAGCTTCATCCTCCATTGCTGCCAACAGACAGTTTGTCAACAAGTGGCCACGAAAGCCTCAACAATTTTGTACTGCTTAGAGTATTCATATTGAGGGCCTACATGTTTTCATACAGCGACACCGCCCTTGCCACTGCATGTTCTATATTCCTGTCCTCTATTTCTTTATCTCACGATTTCTACCTGGACGTCTCCATGTTTGCCGGCCGGTGTGGCCGAGCGGTTCTAGGCGCTTCAGTCTAGAACCGCGCGACTGCTACGGTCGCAGGTTAGACTCCTGCCTTGGGCATGGACGTGTGTGATGTCCTTAGGTTGGTTAGGTTTAAGTAGTTCTAAGCTCTCGGGGACTGATGACCTCAGCTGTTAAGTCCCATAGTGCTCAGAGCCATTTGAACCATCTCCATGTTTTACCCTCTCCCGACCTCTCTGTTGTCTCCGCTGATCATTTGCATCATCTGAATCTGCTTGCAGAATCGGAGAACATGGTGCATCTTCGGAAGGATGCATTACTGTGGTGTTCCTCTGCACTTACAAAATTCAAAGCTGTAAGCTTAACACAATCCACATATCTCAGAATAATTTCACGCATAAAAGTAAAATAGAGCCTAGTTTAACGGCTCTCATACAAGGAACAGTCAAATGAGAACGAGACAGATAAAAGTAGGTAAACTGTTTATTATTTCAAAAGTAATCGCCGTAACTGTTAACACATTTTTCCCACTGTGAGACAAGACGGTCAACGCCTTCTTGGAAAAATGGTTGCGGTTGCCTAAGGAACCATGATTAACCCAGGCGTGTACCTCTTCATCAGAAGCAACTCGATGGCTAAGAATGTCTTTCTAAAAAAAAAAAGGAAGTCTCATGGAGAGAGAGCGGGAATGAGTGGAGGATATCTAAGGGCTTCCCAGCGGAGCTTCTGAAGCGTAGGCAAAATAACCTTGGAAACGTGTAGATAATGCTTTATAAGAAACGATATGGGGATACTGATCGGGTAATTCAGTACGTAAATGCAGATGAAAATGTAATAGTCACGGGGAACTGGAATGCGGTTGTAGGGACTGGAGAAGAGGAAAGGGTTACGGGAGAACATGGGCTTGGTAGTAGGAATGAGAAAGGAGAAAGATTAATTGAGTTCCGAAATAAATTTCAGCTAGTAATAGCGAATACTCTTTTCAAGAACCACAAAACGAGGAGGTATTCTTCTAAAAGGCCAGGAGATACGGGAAGATTTCAGATAGATTACATTATGGTCAGCATGCATTCTGAAATCAGATAATGGATTGTAAGGCATACACAACTGCAGATATCACAATTTAGTAGTGACGAAGAGGAGGCCGAAGCCTGAGAAACTACTAAGAAAGAATAAATGCGGTCTTCTAGGGAATGACAAAATACGCTTGAAGTTCCCTTAAGCTATAGATTCTGCGATAATGAGTAGCTAAGTAGGCAGTTCTATGGAAGAGGAATAAATATCTCTGAAAAGGGGGAATCACAGAAGTTGGAAACAAAAACATAGGTACAAGAAAAGTAACTGCGAAGAAACCATGAGTAACAGAGGAAATATTTCAACTGTTCGACGAAAGAAGAAAGTACAAAAATTTTCAGAGAAATTGAGGAATACAGAAGAACATATCACTTCGGAATGGAACAAACAGGAAGTGTAGGGAAGCTAAGACGAAATGGCTGCATGAAAAATGCGAAGAATTCGAAAAAAAAAATTGTCGGAAGGTCTGACTCAGTATACAGAAAAGACAAAACCTTTGGTGAAATAAAAAGCAAAGGTGGTAAAATTACGAGTGCAATGAGAATACCATGCAAAGAAGAGAGAGCGGACAGGTGGGAAAAGTACATTGAAGGACTCTATGAGGGGGAAGATTTGTCTGATGTGGTAACAGAAAAACAGCAGTCGATATAGAAGAGATAGGGGATCCACCATTAGAATCATACTTTAAAAGAGCGTTGGAAGACTTAAGATCAAATAAGGCAGAAGGGATGGATAACATTCCGTCGGAAATTCTAAAATCATTGTGAGAAGTGGCAAAAAGAAAAAAAAATCGACTATTCACGTTGGTGTGTAGAATGTATGAGACTGCCGATATACAATCAGACTTTCGGAAAAACATCATTTACCCAGTTCCGTAGATAGCAGGAGCCGACAAGAGCGAGAATTACCGTATAATCATCTTAACAGCTAGCATCCAAGTTGCTGACAGTAATAATATACAGAAGAAGGAAAAAGGAGATTGAGGATCTATTAGATGACGATCAGCTTGGCTTTAGGAAAGGTAAAAACACCAGAGAGGCGGTTGCGTTTGAGAACGGAAGCAAGACTGAAGAAACATAAAAACACGATCACAGAATTTGTCGACCTGGAAAAAGCTTTCTACAGTGTCAGGTGGTACAAGATGTTCTAAATTCTGAAAAAAAGGAGTAAGCCACAGGGAAAGACGGGTTATATATAATTTGTACAATAACCATAAGGGAACAACAGGAGTTGAAAGACCAAGAACGAATTTCTCGGATTATAAAGGATGTAAGACAGGGATATAGTTTTCCGCCCCTAATGTTTAATCCATACATCGAAGAAGCAACGACGGAAATAAAAGCGAAGTTCAGGAGTGGGATTAAAATTCAAGTTGAAAGGATATCTATGATAAGATTCGTTGATTATATTGCTGTCCTCAGAGAAAGTGAAGAAGAATTACAGGATCTGTTGAATGGAACGAATAGTCTAATGAATGCAGAATATGTACTGAGAGTAAATCGAAGAAAGATGAAAGTGATGAGAAGTAGCAGAAATGCGAATAGCGAGAAACTTAACATCAGAATTCGGGATCATGAGATAGACGAAGGATTTCTGGTACCTAGGCAACAAAATAACTGATGATGGATGGAGAAATGACATAAAAAGCACACTTACACTGACAACGAAGGAATTCCTTGGCAAGAGAAGTCTATTAGCATCAAACATTGGTCTTGAGGTTCTGCCCAGAATCGGCGCGGAAAGTATATGAAACACTGACAAGCAGAGGGGTTGAATGATAGGATATCTGTTACAGCATCAGCGAATAATTTCCATGGTACTAGAGAGTGTTGTAGAAGATAAAAACTGTAGAGGAAGACAGAGATTGGAATACATCCAGCAAATAATTGAGGACGTAGGCTGCCATTGCCGTTTCGAGATAGAAGGTTTTACGTAAATAGTAACATAGTTTGATTCGCATTTCTGCTCACGAACATAAGCAGGATCATTATCGGAGTTATATTTGTCGTCATGCTCCGATTCGTACCCTGGAGAACATTTTATGGGCCTGACCACATCACACATTACAACTACAGGTAGCCATATTTGTGGCACTTACCGTTATTTACATGAACACTTCCTGTTAAAGTCGCCACTAGCTATAGTCTGAATTTCGAGACAGACATATCTCTGTTCAGCTAACAAGATTAAACCACATCACTTACTATGTTTTGCAAGCAATAACTTAGTTTCCCATTCAGCTGTCACTTACCGTTGTCTACCTTTGAGGTCTTCACATAGGTGATTACTCAAACATGAATGATAATATTAATTTTTAAAATAGGTGTGATACAGCTTTCTGCGTGAAAAATCTGCTAAACAGTGCTTCCTGTTACTCCCTACCTCTGCTCAAAACTAAGTTATTGTCGATTACATAGTGGCCCTGTATATAGCTGTTTAGACTGTAATCATGAAGTAAGGTCTACTGTAGAAAGAGTTGCTTCCCCCCCCCCCCACCCCACCCCAACACACACGCACATAGCGTCAACCTGAGCAGAACACCTCTTCGCTAATCTGCCTCTTTCGCCATCGCCCTGAACCCAGTCGTTTGGAAAGCTTACCAGTTTGAGATAAAAGGTTTTACCTGTTTAGTAACATCTTTTGATTCGCATTTCCGTTCAGAATCTTTATCGGAGCTACGTATTGTCATGCTTCGATTCGTACAGCCCGCTGAACTTCTGGTGCGATCATTTCACCTCTCAGTGCAGATAAGTCTTAAAAATTGAATGAAGTTTACTAGTCACATTTAACCAGCATTACGTAATAATACAAAAGCAATTAACCAAAGTCGAACCAATACGATGGAACAGCTGCACCTGGAAAGCCTAGTGCTGGTGTGGCGAAGAAAGCAACGGTCAGATGAAGACGTGACCAATGGAACCTAAGTCGTTCAAAATCACCCTTGCTGTAATAAATAGTGAGCTGAAATTACTCATAAGAAATGAATATGGTACCAAAAGTATTCCTCATGATTTCGCCGACTGAGGTTGTAGCACCACAACTCAGACCCTACACAACTATTTACTGATTTCTTTATTTATTGCTTTATGTTTATTCAATATTATATAGTTGAGTTTCTGTAAATGTTATTGGTTTGAATCGATAACACAAAATTGCGTACTTCTTTCTTTGTAAAAACTCTGATGCCTCGATAAAATAATGTGTAATGTATTGTCTTCATTATTTAAATTCTTTGCCTCATTTGGAGGGAACAAAACTTACTGTATATAATTGTAATTTCTATGTGAATAATTTTTTGTAGAAATGTCAATATGTGCAAATGTTCTATTTTAATTAATATGTTTGGTTGCTGTTATGTAATTGCTGATCTTCACTTAGGGTTCTTAGTTATTTTGTATGTAAAAGGTAGTATGGTTCCCCTTGGGAACGGAACTGTGTAGCGCGCGCAAAATGTGGTTGGCATGGATAGAAAGGTGGAAGGGAGAGTCAGTCGGGGACGAGCTACCAAACTGTCAACTGCTCATGTAAAAGTTGTGTATTGTGCTGGTGCCGAGAGAGGCTTTTCGTGCCGTTTTCCACTGTGCCAAAGCCTCGGATGGATGGGTAAAGAGTTGGAACTATTCTGGAATTGATATCTATCATCGCCACCAAGAAATGACAGAGTCCAACATTTCCGCCTGAAAATCCACCCACCAACATGCACTCGCCACCACGTTGCGCAATCACTGTAACGAAACCAAGGAATTGTAGAAACGTACAGTGAAGGATCAGCTCATGTGGATGATTTATTTGTTTTCAATTATATGGTAAACAAAAAGACTATTTATGAAAACTTACCTTGATTTATCCTCTGTCACATTTCCACTTATGATCCTTCCCATGCTAAAGTGATTACCGAGTGTCCTTATTGAAAGAACATTAAAGCCCAGTGTTTTACTAATTAATGCCTCTTGAACAAAGTAAAAAGAAAGTTAAAGTTAATGTGGCAAAAGAGTGTGCTAAAGTAAATAATGTTTGCTGAAAGTAAATTTGCAATTAAAACTGCTTATTAAAAGTTTGTGGGCTTACTAAAAAAACCTAAAGTGAAAAATAGAATTTAAAGCAATAAAGTAGTACAACTAGGTCTTAAAACAATCTGCTGTTATTTCAAAGCTAATAGAAAACTTACTCATACTGAGGCTACAAAATTTTGTTCAGTAAATGAATAATACAGCTTGTTGTCCACAGTACAAGGTGAGTCAATGCCTGATGTTTTATGTTAACTTGTGTCTTACTGCAGTAATAAGTAATGAAAGTTTCATGGTTATGTTTGGTACAGTAAGGATCCCATATGTATAGGAAAGTGCATATCATTAGTGTAATAGGACTTACAGTTTGTTTATTGTGCTCACTAGTAGGAAACATTTGATAGATAGACCGTTTGTTATGATTACAGTAACTGCTTTTAGTGTAATAGGACCTACAGTTTGTTTATTGTGCTCACTAGTAGGAAACATTTGACAGATAGACCGTTTGTTATGATTACAGTAACTGCTTTCAGTCATAGATCAGTGAGAAAGTGTTTGGCAGTGCATTTCATTTAAATTTTATTCTAAATAGATAGGTATTTAGCTGAGAGAGACTTTACCTATGTCCAATTTATGATTCTATGGTATATATTAATAGTAATATTGTTGATACCATCCTGTTTGGCTAAGCACTGAAGACAATAGTGTGTGTCAGTATCTGTTGTACTTAAGCAAATAGTTTGTTCTGCTCTGACTGTCAGCTCCAACCTTAACGTGAACATATGCAAGTGCTAGAGTTCATTGCACTCTCGTGTGACAAAGTATAGGCTGTGTTTTCCCATTGAAGTTACTTATTTTCAGTTTCTTGAACAAGAATGTTACTCATTCTTATGCCTAATTAGGCTGGCGACAGGTTTTATTATCATTTGGACAGTGTGGATACGTAAATTATTGTTTGTTACTGTTTAAATATTTACGTAATTCGGACTTTCCCTTCCAATACGCCACCTCCGTTAGGTATATCACGGTCAACTCCTTCCTTCAGGGGGGAACACAGCACTGGTACTTTATACCATAACAGGTTTAACAAAAATAATTTCATTATACGAACTGCCTCCAGCTTAGGGGTTATGGTATACCTGTAGCAGACTGGTAGTAAGTTAGCGCCCTGATCAATGTATACTGGACTCGAGTGAGGGAGGGTGGCGGTTCAGATGCCCGTCCGTCCATCCAGATTTAACGATTTTCCGTGGCTTCCACAAATCGCCGGAGGCAACTGCCAGATTGGTTCCCCGGAAGGATACGACCGACTTCATTCATCAGTCCCTCAATCATCTCTCCTCGTTGTCGACGTGACGTTAAACCCTAACCTTTCTTCCTCCTTCCTCATGATTTCGCTGCAGGCGAGAATTTTTGAAGAAATAATAACTGATCTCAGTCCCTTGTAAGTTCTCTCCATATCAAGTGTGTGTTGATTACGTTTCACGTAATTGGTCGGTTCGATTTCTGGTAGTGGAAGTCAGTTTGACTGTCACTCTTTCGCAGGAAAGGTATATGTGGAAAAATCTAAGTAAAAGAAAGGCATGTGCTCGGACATCAGGGAATAACTTGCACTGTACTAGAGGATGCCGCAGGGCTCAAAACATAGAGGAGGACAGAAAATGGAATATATAGAAAAAATTCCATTGGAACTACTGACGGCCTTGGGAGAGCCAGTCCTGACAAAACTCTACCATCTGGTGAGCAAGATGTATGAAACAGGCGAAATACCCTCAGACTTCAAGAAGAATATAATAATTCCAATCCCAAAGAAAGCAGGTGTTGACAGATGTGAGAATTACCGAACAATCAGTTTAATAAGCCACAGCTGCAAAATACTAACACGAATTCTTTACAGACGAATGGAAAAACTAGTAGAAGCCGACCTCGGGGAAGATCAGTTTGGATTCCGTAGAAATACTGGGACACGTGAGGCAATACTGACCTTACGACTTATCTTAGAAGAAAGATTAAGGAAAGGCAAACCTACGTTTCTAGCATTTGTAGACTTAGAGAAAGCTTTTGACAATGTTGACTGGAATACTCTCTTTCAAATTCTAAAGGTGGCAGGGGTAAAATACAGGGAGCGAAAGGCTATTTACAATTTGTACAGAAACCAGATGGCAGTTATAAGAGTCGAGGGACATGAAAGGGAAGCAGTGGTTGGGAAGGGAGTAAGACAGGGTTGTAGCCTCTCCCCGATGTTATTCAATCTGTATATTGAGCAAGCAGTAAAGGAAACAAAAGAAAAATTCGGAGTAGGTATTAAAATCCATGGAGAAGAAATAAAAACTTTGAGGTTCGCCGATGACGTTGTAATTCTGTCAGAGACAGCAAAGGACTTGGAAGAGCAGTTGAATGGAATGGATGGTGTCTTGAAGGGAGGATATAAGATGAACATCAACAAAAGCAAAACGAGGATAATGGAATGTAGTCGAATTAAGTCGGGTGATGCTGAGGGTATTAGATTAGGAAATGAGACACTTAAAGTAGTAAAGGAGTTTTGCTATTTGGGGAGCAAAATAACTGATGATGGTCGAAGTAGAGAGGATATAAAATGTAGACTGGCAATGGCAAGGAAAGCGTTTCTGAAGAAGAGAAATTTGTTAACATCGAGTATAGATTTAAGTGTCAGGAAGTCTTTTCTGAAAGTATTTGTATGGAGTGTAGCCATGTATGGAAGTGAAAATGGACGATAAATAGTTTGGACAAGAAGAGAATAGAAGCTTTCGAAATGTGGTGCTACAGAAGAATGCTGAAGATTAGATGGGTAGATCACATAACTAATGAGGAGGTACTGAACAGGATTGGGGAGAAGAGGAGTTTGTGGCACAACTTGACCAGAAGAAGGGATCGGTTGGTAGGACATGTTATGAGGCATCAAGGGATCACCAATTTAGTATTGGAGGGCAGCGTGGAGGGTAAAAATCGTAGGGGGAGACCAAGAGATGCATACACTAAGCAGATTCAGAAGGATGTAGGTTGCAGTAGGTACTGGGAGATGAAGAAGCTTGCACAGGATAGAGTAGCATGGAGAGCTGCATCAAACCAGTCTCTGGACTGAAGACCACAACAACAACAACAGAAAAAATAACTGCGGACTTTGGGTTAAGAGCTACCGCGAGACGATCATGTTGTCACAGGAGAGGGAATCGTTTGATGTAGCATCAGACGAAAACTGATGGAAAGGAAAAATGAGAAAGGTACCTAGCATATAGACCACCATGTGAGCTCAAACGACAGGTGTCGTACACTATCTTATAACAGATATCCGGACTTCCAGTAGTGGACAGTAATATGGGGTGTGTCAACCCTTCACCTTTATGACGGCTTGAACTCTACTGTGTACAGTTTCAATGAAGTGTCTGAATGCGTGTCGAGCAATGGCAGACTATCCTTTCTCAAGGGTCAAAACCAGAGAAGGTAATGATGTTGGACGTTGGGGGTCTGGAGAGCAATCGACGTCCTAACTTGCTCCGTAGATCTTCCATTCGGTTCAGGTCGGGACTTGGGCCAGGCCAGCCCATTTCGGGAATGTTGCTGCCCACACACCATTGCCAACATGTTGCTTTGTGACAGGATGCTCGTCAATGGTTATATTTCCTCCAGGGCGGTAAGTGCGAATGCTGTTGTCATTGAACTTCACCCTGATTTCAGATACAAGAGCAAATTTGTGGGCTATCAGGCGTTCAGCTTAGGTTAATTTCTCATCAAAACGGAGAAATCTGAGAAGCTCCTGAAATCTGTTCCTTGGCACAATGTCCTTGATAAAAACAGGGCCCCAAGAGTGCGACCATGCAACACACACAGACCTTTTGTGCACAATACACCCTGAACATACCTGATGGCTATCAGATTCTCCAGTTTCTCAAGTGACACAGTCCAGTCATTGTTTTTTAGTACTTTTCGAGCATTTGATTCTATATATTTCTTCATGAGACTTGGCATTGCTTCATCAAAAATAGGATGGAAGGCACTGATGACAGATCGGTCTACTCGTTGGCAATCATAAACAGTGAGACCTCCTCTCTCCTTCAGAACATTCACAGCTGACCGCCTTCCAGAAGATGAATAATTTCCAGTCTGTCACACAGTTCCATCCCTTGAAGTCATCTTTGTAGACGCTTCCAGCTGTACCTGCTGTGGTGAAAGAGATGATGATTGACGTATATTAGCATCTGAATCCTCTTCCACTAATCGCCCCTCGTTCACAATGTCTTCATCTTCACTTGTGTCACGTACATAATCATCATCTTAATCAGTGAAGTCAATTTCCGATTCAACTTCTGAATTCTCTAAGAGAAGTAACACTTCATCAGAAAGTCCACGCTGACGATACATGTTCGAAAACGTGTATCACGGACAAAGACCGCCTGAGTGACACAACATACGCTGTGGCGGCCTGGAAGGTATATGTGCCAAATTGCAATAATGAGGAGCAACTGCTCTGCGATATTGCTCACTGTTGCCACTGTATCGTTGGATAATTTACTTATATTCAGGAGAGAAATTACAGTGGGATCAAATTGATCCCTTCCACCGTTCTGGGTATACTGAATGAAATGGCGATGAAAATTAAAATATTTTGTAAATACTAAAACATCTTCAGAAAAAGGAGAAGAAATTAGAAAAAGTCACATATTTTCATTAACGAAGTAAATAAATTGGATATGACAATGAACGAAAAACGTATGACAGGGGCCATTTTGACCCCTTCCGCCATTCAGTGTTAACGCCTTACATCCAGAACAAATAACGAGACAAAATGAAGAGATTCATATGACATTAAATTATAACGCCCACGCAAAAGTCTTTTTGGGTCTAGGGTGCGAAACTAAGGACATATGGCGAGAATAAGAATATAAAAACTAAATAAGCTTACCGGACAACATATTAGTAGGTCCTTTAAAGGGGCCTTCTGGTCGCTTCTGGGCGTTCTGGATAGTATAAAACCTGGTGGTTATTTGAACCTCCACCACTGACGCAAGCCGTGGCTGTGAAGTGGTGCGTGTGCCCCAATCGACTGTACGGAATCAGCGTAGTAAGATCGGTCCGTGTGGAGACGTGTCAGCGACAGAAAGGAGCTGTCGTGTTTGGCTGTTCTCATGAAGCGATTTGTCGGTGTATCACTACGGAATGCGCAACGAGTTACGAGAACAGTGTGCCTCTCGCAGCTGTGTAACGTGGATTAACAATCATGCTTTTAAAAATATCCTAACTGACGTGGACCGGAGACAAGAACCACAATAACCACGCCTTGTCACTGACAATCAGTTTCATACCCGACAGGAACTGCTGCAGTCTGTGTCCCATTTCAACCAGTATACAAGGGGATATTACGAAGGACACTGCATACATTGGCCATTTAGAGTTGGAGAAACTGAACAGCATCTGACTAGATGCGTATAGTGTGTCTGACAAGGCACATTCAAATGATGCAAGACGTGGAGTGTTCCAACAGAACAGTAAAGCGTTTAACCTGTCGTGGCTTCATCTGCTATACATAAAAAAACTCGTGGACTCTCCTGTATCATTTATATCTATGTGGCGCGGCACAAACCATAAGATTGTGCAATATGGCCCAGATCTTGTTATTGTGTGGCATATTGCGTCAGGATCACGAGCTAAGACGTGGAGACAGTGTCTCTATGTGTCAATGGTTGATCGTAGCATGGCCTTCTATGGCAGCGTTACTTCCTCTGGTCTCTGGCTGGCTAGAATTAAGGGAAGGAGACGCCTCTGAAACTTGACAAAGAATTGGGTTTCCGCCATAGCCGAGAGTGGTCGAGAGTCTCGCGTCACTGATCGTGGCCTGTGAGGAAGTGTCTTTGCTGCTCAGGGTATTTATTTTAATACTAACCGAAAAATCCGGCATAGAGTCTACATTTTGCTAATTTCCTGTTAGAAACGTACGGTTTGTGTACGCTGGGCGCAGCTCCTTCACGTATATACAACGCGATTTTGTAAACGTCTTGCGGCAACGCCTCTTCATTGTTCTGTAGACTGTTATTGTCTTTGCCCTCAGACATTTGCGTTTCGCAGTTGAAAGCTGTCAAAAGCAGTAGCAGGTGTTAGGGATTTCCTTGAGCTGGCTCTAACGCAGGAGCGCCTTAGTAGTCAAGAATAGATGTATTGGTACTTCATACATGATGCGGCAGTTTTTCATGCATCTCAGTGTTTATGACGTCATACCTCCTGATCTATGTGTCATACAGTGATATGATTTTGTAGGTACATTCACAGGCACTTGTGAAAACTGTCTGCAAATTGTGTTGCGAATAGCGTTTGTAGCAAAGAAGTAATAAATTTATACATCATGCACAATGCGGCAGTTTTTCACGCATCTCAGTGTTTATGATGTCGAATCTCCTCAACTATCTGTTTGGTACCATGATATACAATTATTTAGGTGAATTTAGTGGTATAGGTTGATACTCTCTGCTGATTTTATTGCGAATGGAATTGTTAACTCAGAAGTAATAAATTTAAACGTTATGGATGATGCAGTAGCTTTATGACGTCATACGTCTTGAATTATGAGAGGTAGGTGGTTCTTACATCCACAGCGATTGTTTCCTGACAGTAAGGGATGTGTGTACCAAGTTTTGTTGAAATTGGTCCATTGTTTTAGGAGGCGATGTGGAAGATATACAGGGTGCAAATTTTAAGTTGACAAACCAGAATAAGTCGAAAAATAAGCTTCACACGAAAAAAATCTGCAGAATCCAAAGTTGATTATTTTCGAGGGGGACATCTGCTGGTGCTAAAATTAGCCCGCTACCCCAGCTCCCTGGGGGTGGGGCAGGAGGCAACTTTAAAATTTCAAATGGGAACCTCCGGTTTTTAGAGCAGAATCAGATTTTACGTAAAAAAGTACGTACATTCTGTCTTAAATATTTGTTTTGATTCTTGGTAATTGGCGCTGTAATTCAAGAAAATCCATGTTCTCATTTTTACGTGGAAAATGTTTGCAGATAAATAAAAAATATGTATTTCCTTCGTAAATTTTGATTCGCTAAAACTAAAACTCTCTCTCCCCATAAGATGGGGTTTGAGACAGAGGAATTAGAGTTTTACAAATGTTGACCCAAATATTAATTTTTTCCGCTGATTCGTATAAGTTCTGTTTGTGAAACACTAATTCCTCTCTCTCAAACTCCACCCTATGGGGAGAGAGGGAGAGTTTTAGTTTCAGCGAATCAAAATTTACGAAGTAAATAAGTATTTTTTTATTTATCCGTAACCATTTTCCACACAAAAATAACAACATGGATTTTCTTGAATTACAGCGCCAACTACCAAGAGTCAAAACAAATGTTTAAGACAAAATGTACGTAAATTTTTATGTAGTATCTGATTCTGCAATGAAAAATGGGGGTTCCCATTTGAAATTTTAAAGTTGCCTCCCGCCCCACCCGCAGGGGTGACGACTTGGCTCTGTGAAACTGTTACAGGAATTTGCAATTCTGCTTTCCAGTAATGTTAGCACCCCTCGAAAATAATCAACTTTGGATTCTACACATTTTTTCGTGTGAAGCTTATGTTTCGGGTTATTCTGGTTTGTCAACTTAAAATGTACACCCTGTATACCACACACACACACACACACACAAACACACACACACACACGTACATTTTCATAATATATATGGTTTTTGCGTGGCTCAAAATTAAATTCATTTGTATAAGTTCGTGGCCTTCGTTCAGACGATAAGGTCGAAGCAGTCATTTATGTAAATAAGTGTTGATGGCGTTATGCAATCACTTGGGGAATGTGTGCCAAAATGTCACGGTGATTGTGTCAGTAATTGTAAAAAACCGAGCGAGGTGGCGCAGTGGTTAGACACTGGACTCACATTCGGGAGGACGACGGTTCAATCCCGTGTCCGGCCATCCTGATTTAGGTTTTCCGTGATTTCCCTAAATCGCTCCAGGCAAATGCCGGGATGGTTCCTTTCAAAGGGCACGGCCGACTTCCTTCCCCGTCCTTCCCTAATCCGATGAGACCGATGACCTCGCTGTCTGGTCTCCTTCCCCCAACAACCAACCAACCAATTGTAAAAATCTTTACCGCAAGCATTGCAGTTATGGAATAAATTGCTGACATCCCTTCAAAATTTGCGTTCTAATTACTGCATTACTGGAAAGCAGAATTGCAAATTCCCGTAACAGTTTCACAGAGCCAAGTCATCAACAGAACCACGACAATGTGTGGTCTTCTGCGAGAGGGGCTCTAGAAGAAGCAAGGTGAGCTGTCAAAACTTTTGCGACGTGTGCCTGATTTGTACGTGCTCACCTGCTAGTCCCAGATGAACTGTTACCCCATCGTTACAACCAGCCAAAGTCTCACTTCCTCATTTAAGCACATGTGTTGCTTCTTCCCTACCGAATAGTGTCCGTTTTCGAGATTATTTACGGTTTTACCCGGTATTAGCGGCATCTCTTCTGGGGTGACAAATTTTTTGTCCTGTGTTCTTACCTCGAAGACGTTCCGCACGGTCGTCAAAACTCTAACTTCTTTCAGCATTTCGTAAAAATAATCTGTTAGAATAAAACTGCCTTTGACACTGTACTTGAGATGACAACGTGAAATCGTTTCGGAACTTATGTCATTACACTGTAGCGTACCTGCACGGCTTAAAAGTTCTTCCTGTTAGAGGACAAGCCTGTGACCTGTGTTTGGAGCACAGCCACGGCGGGCCGCAACGCCTCCACTGAACGCAGTGGCGGCAACTGAGGTGCCGGAATCGTGGTGCAGGTAGCCGCCTCGCCCCTGAGGGCTGGCGCGCCGAGCGAGAGCGGCGGACCGGTGTGTAGCGGGAGTTGGCTACGGCGGCGGCTCCCGGCGGGCGGGGGCTGCGGGGGCGGTCGGCGGCTGACCGCAGCGGGCCTGGCGCGCCGCCACGTCCCATAATGCTCTGCGGCTGCCAGCCGCCACCGCCTGCCATACGGCGCTGGATCGCTTCCGCCGCCACATCCACATCGTATAAGCGGCCACTCCCTCTAACAAGCACCAGCGGACCGCGCGATCAGCTTACAGGCCACAGGACAGCTGCTAAACTTACTGGGGAGTACACACTGGACTCCAGAGAATTAGCTTAAAAGGGCGAGCGGACACAGTCTTAGTGAACGTGAAACGATATGCTTGACGAATTAAGCTCCCGTTAGAACACCGACTTCTTGTTGCAACCGATTCCTCACCGTATTAACGAACTAGCAACGATAGTGTAATTAAAATGTAAATGCCGTGTGGCTAGGGCCTCCCGTCGGGTAGACCGTTAACCTGGTGCAAGTCTTTCGAGTTGACGCCACCTCGGCGACTTGCTTGTCGATGGAGATGAAATGATGATAAGGACAACACAACACCCAGTCCCTGAGCGGAGAAAATCCCCGACCCAGCCGGGAATCGAACCCAGGCCGTTAGGTATGACATTCCGTCGGGCTGACCACTAAGCTACCAGGGGCGGACGATAGTGTAGTTGAAGCTTCCTGGCAGATTAAAACTGTGTGCCGCAGCGAGACTCGAACTCGGGACCTTTGCCTTTCGCGGGCAAGTCCTCCACCAACTGAGCTACGCAAGCACGACTCACGCCCCGTCCTCACAGCTTTACTTCTGCCAGTACCTCGTCTCCTACCTTCCAAACTTTACAGAAGCTCTCCCGCGAACCTTGCAGAACTAGCACTCCTGAAAGAAAGGATATCGCGAAGACATGGCTTAGCCACAGCCTGGGGAATGTTTCCAGAATGAGATTTTCACTCTGCAGCGGAGTGTGCGCTGACATGAAACTTCCTGGCAGATTAAAACTGTGTGCCGCACCGAGACTCGAACTCGGGACCTTTGCCTTTCTTTCAGGAGCGCTAGTTCTTCAAGGTTCGCAGGAGAGCTTCTGTAAAGTTTGGAAGGTAGGAGACGAGGTACTGGCAGAAGTAAAGCTGTGAGAACGGGGCGTGAGTCGTGCTTGGGTAGCTCAGTTGGTAGAGCACTTGTCCGCGAAAGGCAAAGGTCTCGAGTTCGAGTCTCGGTGCGGCACACAGTTTTAATCTGCCAGGAAGTTTCATATCAGCGCACACTCCGCTGCAGAGTGAAAATCTCATTCTCGATAGTGTAGTTGATTAACGACCAAAGTTAAACTGAGATGACTTGTTCCTGACATAGGTCATATAGTAAAGCTTTCACAGTGCTGATAATTGAAATAACAGGTGAAGAGTCGTCCAGACATTCCAAAACGCCACTTACTCGAGAAAATACGTACACGAGAACAGAAATGCTTACGAATTGGAAGTGTAATAGGTGGATCACATATTACAGAAGTGTGGTATGAAGAAAACACCAGTAAACTGAGCAATAAGTGACTTAAATCCTTTAAGGGAATGAAGAAAGTGTTGTACAGATCTTCTAATTGAAGGTAGGCCCCAATACACAAAATAAGAACAAGATAAGACTCAAGAAACTGTTGGAAATTTCAAAATTACGATTGAGGAGGTGAACAGCGCATTAGCGAAAATGAGGAAAGGCCGATCAGCTAGTTCTGTAAATTTCCTGTGAAATTGTTGAAAGCTGAAGGACATCATTTGAAGACAAGAATAAACCATCTTACGAAAAACTTGTCAGTGGATTGAAATTCGTCGTAAAGATACATCGTACATGGTTTCCATCTTCAACAAGAGGATTATAAGAAACACTGCTACAGAGGCATTAGTGTGAACTGCACGGTCAGCTGCTTATTTGGCAAAATTATATACACAGTATGCCCAGTTCCGTTAGGACTGTTGCTACGAAAAATAAAAGTCATGGGTAATGTTCAGAAACTGACTGTATTTATTCAAAATAGTCTCACCCTGAATCAAGACACAGCTGAAATCGCTTTAAAAGTGTTTGAAAAGAGTCATTGTAGTCCTTTTTTCGAATTGTATTTAGTACTGCAGTACAATTTTCTCGAATGTCCTTACTTGCGTCAGAACGGTGTGCTCTCATAGCCATCTTCAATTTGCGGAACATCTAGAAGTCGGCTGAAGCCAGATCCGCCGAATACGGTTGGTAACCGAGGACTGTGACCCACTTTCTGGCCAAAAACTCGTGCACAGTCTTCGCTTTGTAGGCTGGGTTGTCGTTATGGAAGAACAACCAGGAAACTGCCTTTCGGTATCCGGGTCGATTATGACCAGTTGTCACCCACGAACGCTGTAGGACTCAAAAAACCTTATTTCCCTCATTGCTCCACTGCCATTTTCCAACGAGTGTCAGACATTCACAGCCAGAATGGCGACTGCAGCAGTGCTAGCGCTTTGAATTTCTACACAGCTGTTTCTGAAACTTCATCGATCGTAACGCCGCAATTCGCCACAAAACAGCGTTGCAGTTTGGAATTTAACACAAACAGTACTAACAGAACTGGGACAGCTCTGTATGGCAAAATAAGGCAGACTGTTGGCCGCCATGTTGAGGAGGACCAGAGAGCATTTAGACAGAACAGATCCTGTATAGATAACTTCTTTATTTTACAGTACCTAATAGAAAAATTTATAGCACTAGGGAAGCAGTTACACATTGCCTTCGTAGTTTTAGCAAACTCTTATGGGGCTGTTCTTAGAGCAAAGTTGGGAGAAACTACGAAAGATATGAATATGAGTGGTCATCTTTTACAGATTATTATTTAAATGTGTAGAGTTAATCAGATACAGTTTAAAAGAGGATCAAAATTATCGTAACCTATTAATGTCACAAAATGATTGAAACAAGGTTGCTCTACGTCATCATCTTGTTCAATTTTTACTGAAAAGTGGCTCCTCGAAGAAGGAAAAATAGCTGTGGAGGAATGGGAATCTGTATTAATGAAGTACCGGTGTTTTGGTAAGTTTTGCTGATGATCAAGTTGGTAGTGAATAGTAACATTTGATCTGAAACATACGTCAGTGATGGAGCAGTTATGAGATAGGCACACTATGTGATCAAAAGTATGCGGACACCCACAAAAACATACGTTTTTCATATTAGGTGCTTTGTGGTACTACATACTGCCAGGTACTCTGTATCAGCGACCTCAGTAGTCATTAGACATCGTAAGAGAACAGAATGGGGTGTTTCGCGGAACTCACGTGGTCACGTGATTGGTGTCACTTGTGTCATACGTCTGTACGCGAGATTTCCACACTCGTGAACATCCTTAGGTTTACTGTCTCCGATGTGACAGTGAAGTGGAAACGTGAAGGGACACGTACAGCACAAAAGTGTACAGGCAGACCTCGTCTGTTGACTGACAGAGACCGCTGACAGTTGAAGAGGGTCGTAATGTGTAACAGGCAGGCATCTATCCAGACCAACACACAGGAATTCCAAACTGCATCAGGATCCACTGCAAGTACTATGGCAGTACGGCGGGAGGTGAGAAAATGTGGATTTCATGGTCGAGCGGCTGCTCGTAAGCCACACATCACGCCGGTAAATGCCAAACGACGCCTCGCTTGGTGTAAGGAGCGTGAACAGACGATTGAACAATGGAAAAACGTTTTGTGGAGTGACGAATCAGGGTACACAATGAGGCGATCCGCTGACAGGGTGTGAGTATGGCGAATGCCTGGTGAACGTCAGTCACCAGCGTGTGTAGTGCCAGCAATAAAATTCGGAGGCGGTGGTGTAATGGTGTGGCCATGTTTTTAATGTATGGGGCTTGCACCGCTTGTTGTTTTGCGTGGCACTATCACAGCACAGGCCTCTTGCTTCCCACTCTTGAAGAGCAATTCGGGGATGGCGACTGCATTATTCAACACGATCGAGCACCTGTTCACAATGCACAGCCTGTGAAGGAGTGGTTACGCGACAGTAAGATCCCTGTAATCGACTGGCGTGCACAGAGTCCTGACCTGAGTCCTATAGAACGCCTTTGGGATGTTTTGGAACGCCGACTTCGTGCCAGGCCTCACCTACCGACATCGTTATCTCTCCTCAGTGCAGCACTCGGTGAAGAATGGGCTGCCATTCCCTAAGAAACCTTCCAGCACCTGATTGAACGTATGCCTGGGAGAGTGGAAGCTGTCATCAAGGCTAAGGGTGACCAACACCATTTTGAATTCCAGCATTACCGATGGGGGCGCCACGAACTTGTAAGTCATTTTCGGCCAGGTGTTCGGATACTTTTGCTTACATAGTGTAGAAAACTGAAAAATCTAGGGGCGTAAAGTGAGATGCAAAAGTCGTGTGGTAGCGATATTCACATATACACATGACGGTCGTATCGCGTGCATAAGGTATAAAAGGGCATTGCATTGTCGGTGCTGTCATTTGTACGCAGTTGATTCATGTGAAAACTTTTCCGACGTGATTATGACCGCACAACGGGTATTAACAGATTTTGAACACGGAATGGTAGTTGAAGCTAGACGCATCGAACATTCCATTTCGGAAATCGTTAGGGAATTAACTATTACGAGTACAAAATCCACAAGTGTCAAGAGCGCGCTGAGAACACCTAATTTCAGGCATTATCTCTCACCACAGACAACGCGGTGGTCGACGGTCTTCACCTAACGACCAAAAGCAGCGGCGTTTGCGTATGCGACCAGACAAGCTACACTGCGTGAAATAACCGCAGAAATAAATGTAGGACGTACGACGAACGTACCCGCTAGGGCAGTGCGGCGAAATTTGTTGTTAATGGGCTATGGCAGGAGACGAACGACGCTAGTGCCTTTGTTAACAGCACGACATCGCCTGCAGCGCCTCTCTGCACTCGTGGCCATATCGGCTGGACCCTTGACGACTGAAAAACCGTGACCTGGCCTGATGAGTCCAGATTTCAGTTGGTAATAGATTATGGTAGGGTTCGAGTGTGGTACAGACCCCAGCCATGGACCCAAGTTCTCAACAAGACACCATGCAAGCCGGCGGTGGCTCCATATTGGTATGGGCTGTATTTACATGGAATCGACTCGGTCCTGTGGTCGAACTGAACCGATCACTGACTGGAAATGGTTATATTCGGTTACTTGGAGACCATACGCGGACTTCAAGTTCCCAAACAACGACGGAATTTTTGTGGATGACAATGCGTCGAGCCACAATTGTTCGTCATTGGTTTGAAGAACATTCTGGACAGTTCGAGCGGATGATTTGACCACCGAGATCCCCCGACATGAATTCCATCGAATATTTATGGGACCTAATCGAGAGGACAGTTGTAAGTAGGCTGTTTATGTTTTCTTATTGGCAACGTTACGTAGCGCTCTGTACGAAAATCACTGGCTGTGCTGTCTGCAGTATGTGGCTAGTTTGCATTGTTGTCTGCCATTGTAGTGTTGGGCAGCGGCAGCTGGATGTTAACAGCGCGTAGCGTTGCGCAGTTGGAGGTGAGCCGCCAGCAGTGGTGGATGTGGGGAGAGAGATGGCGGAGTTGTGAAATTTTTAAAACTGTATGTCATGAACTGCTATGCATATTATGAGTTTTCAACATTATTAAGGCAAATACATTGTTTGTTCTCTATTAAAATCTTTCATTTGCTAACTATGCCTATCAGTAGTTAGTGCCTTCCGTAGTTTAAATCTTTTATTTAGCTGGCAGTAGTGGCGCTCGCTGTATTGCAGTAGTTCCAGTAACGAAGATTTTTGTGAGGTAAGTGATTTGTGAAAAGTACAGGTTAATGTTAGTCAGGGCCGTTCTCTTGTAGAGATTATTGAAAGTCAGATTGCGTTGCGCTAAAAATATTGTGCGTCAGTTTAAGCACAGTCTTATGTAAAATTATTCAAAGGGGACGTTTCATATGTCGACCCTTAGCCGAGGATACCTCACTGGAATCTTCTGATTTTTTTTTCTTGTAGTTTGTGTAATTAGTGTAGCTTTTGTTTATTGCTAGCGCGTAATTGTAGAGAAAATCTCCTTTGTAGTTGTAGTTTTTCATTGTTGTGCAGTAAAACAGTTGTGGCATGCATGTAGATTTGCACCAAGTATTTCGCAGCTGCAATTAACTAGATATTATTTTCAGTGCTATATTAATGTGTTCTCTTGTTTTTGCTCTTCAAATTGTGCTTTTCTGTGTTATCGTGTGAAATATTGTGACAATAATGGCGTGTGAAAAACGTAACACTAGGCTACAAAGTAAACTGAGAAATAATAGTGACGACGAGCGTAGCTTATCAGCACCACTGTGTAATGAATTAACAGACATTCAAAGTAGTAATTTGGTAACTGTGCATAGGGAAATGGAGCGGGCGTCAAATAATGGCGTAGACAATGAAACAAGTAGTGAACAGGGAAGCATTATCGATCGATCGGTCGGCAATAGCTCGCCTCAGGAAGCCGAAATGACACGACACGATCTCGCAAATACTGTAGACTCACGTTTTGGGTCCTCACCGTTTTCTCAAATGAGTCAAGACACATTTTCTGCTTGTCAAAATGTGAATGTTGCCGGTGAAAATGCACTGCAAAAAAGCATAGAAAAACAGATTCCAGACACTAATACATTATTATTGCAGTTAATGCAACAAATGGGAAAAAATCTTCAAAAGTTAGACACAATGGAACAAAATCTTAAAAAGTTAGACGCAATGGAACAAAATCTTCAAAAGTTAGACTCATTGGAGCAAACTCTTGAACAAACACGTGAGGATTTAACTACTGAGTTACATCACATTGAATCGAAATGTCAAAAAGTCTGTAATGACGTAAAAACACAAATTTGTGAGCATTTCCAACCTATTTTTTCGCGTCATGAAAATGCACTACAGAATCACGAAGCAACCATAAAAGAACTGCAAACTACTGTTCATGAAAATCATGAGACCTTGCAAGCTAAATTTGACTCAGTTGCATCTACCGATTCGGTTACGCAACTTGCAAAAACTCAGGAAAACTTAAAGGACACAGTTGATACTCTGAAAATTGGTTCAGAAAGACACATGGAGGAAATTAGTTCACTATCAGAGAAAGTAGTCGAACTTTCGGATCAGTTCACTAACTTATCTACAAAGGTAGATGATGATCTGAATGACACAAGACCTGTAGCCTTCACTGACACAGAAGAGTATGAACAAATTAGAAAATTCAAACAAAATCAAAATCAAATCAATACACAGTACAAAAGAGAAATCCGGGAAGTACAAGATCATTTGGCACAAGTAATACAAGAATTACATATTTCAGAGGACACTCGCGCTCCAGTACGGGAAGAGGGACATAGAAATACGGAACAGACACAAAATAACAACACAGGGCACTTCGGAAATTATGAAAGAAATTGGCAAGGTACACCGAATTTTGAGATGGAACCGCCGAAACGACGTAACAATGACCGACATGCGACTTGCCGACATGATGATTTTGACTATAAGCTGTTCATTACTACACGTAAATTCAAAACATTTAAGAATTCTGGCAACGACATTCATCCACAAGCATGGCTCCATCAATTCTCTCATTGTTTTCCTCCCAACTGGTCGTTAGAACACAGATTAGAATTTATGTGTGGCTACTTAGAGAATGAACCAGCTGTAAGAATGCGATCGGTCATTCACGATTGCCACAGTGAAGGAGAATTTTACCATGCCTTCCTCTCAGCATATTGGTCTCAAGTCACACAAGACCGAGTAAAACATGGCATCATAATGATGAAACATTTCGAACAATCTGAATTCTCCAGTCTTGTGAAATATTTTGAAGACATGTTGCACAAGAATCAGTACCTGTCAAACCCATACAGCCCCTCAGAACTCATCCGCATTTGCTTAATCAAATTACCTGAACATTTACGACATATTATTTTAGCAGGACGTTGCAAAGAAGACATTGAGGCTTTTCAGGGACTGTTACAAGAACTGGAAATTGACACTGACAATCGGGGAACGCGGGAACAGGAGCACAACAATTACAGGTCACATCTGTCACAATTCCGCAATGACAGAAATAATACACGACAAGGCTATTCTTATAACGTAAATCGCGACCAAAACAGACACCACCCGTATGACAACCGTTGGCAGAGTAGTAATAATTACAGGGAAAGATCATCTCTCCGCGGTAATGACTATTACAGAGACAATCAGAGAAACAGACAATATGGGAACCAAAATAATTATTATTACGGGAGACAGAATAACTTTAGACGCAACGGTCCAGCGCGCAGTTACGATTCAGGGAAAAATTCTCCACCACTTAACCGACAAGAAAGAAACTACAGGAACTACCAATATGACGACAGACGATGTGATCGTAACGACAGACCTGAATTGCATCAGAACTGGCGGGATTTAAACAGGGCAGGGCCCTCTCATCACGGTGAATTTGTAGAAGTTAGGTCTCCAAATCCCAATAACGACGCGCGCCAACAAAGAGACAATAGGCAATGACTCATATTGCAGGCAGCCAGAAAAAACACGTATGAAACTAACGACGCAGCTGCCGTAGCTAGTAATTACGTAAAAGTGGAAGACATTAGGGACATCTTACTCCAAGAACACGACGTAAAACATAACAACATTGCATATCCTGTGATTCACATTACAGTAAATGACGTAAAATTTACGGCAGTACTTGACTCTGGGAGTCCCATTTCAGTAATTAGTGAAACAGCCTTTAGCAAATGCAACAAATCGAACGATTGCCCCACACTTCCGTTATGTAAGATTAAATTACAAGGTGCAATCTTTGGAAAAAGTGTAGATGTACGCCAACAAACCAACTTAGAATTCTTTTGTCAAAGCCACAGTTTCTCTATGAACTGTCTTATTGTTCCATTATTGTCGACGGAAATTATACTGGGAGTAGACTTTTTGAATGAATACAAAGCAATCTTAAGCTTTCACGATGCTGAAATAAGTTTAGAAAAAGAAGGTAAGTCAGTAGCTTTGAAATTTGAAGATTGGCTCTCAAACCATGACGAAGAAATTAATCGGCTTTACCTCCTGTTAGACAACAGTTCGGAATTTTCGACGGAACTTGACACTAACAATCACTCTGCAAGTACTGACAGGGGTGATATCGACGGCGCATTTGATACTAATGAGTTAATTCAGAATAAAATTCCAAAAAATTGAGAATTGTAATGACAATGATAGGCAAGACCTTTTTGAGATTTTACAAGCACATTCCACAGTTTTTACTCACAAAACAGGAACAATCAAGGGATTTCAATACCAATTTCGTGTTCGTGAGCATACTAAATTTTCTGTTAGACCATACGTAATTCCGGCGCATTATAGGGACCGTGTTAGAACAGAAATACAATCTATGCTTGACGAGGGCATTATTGAGCCTGCAGTAAGCTCATACAACAATCCATTACATGTTGTTGAGAAGAAAAATGGATCGATCAGGCTTGTCTTAGATTCGAGACAAATCAATACTATCATCATTCCTGAAACAGATAGGCCGCAAACGTTGGAAGAACTTCTTCAAAATTTTAATGGTGTAAACGTGTTGTCTTCCATTGATCTCAGATCCAGCTTTTATCAGATCGAACTTCATCCAGAATGTAGAAAATACACAGCTTTCCTTTGTTTCGGCGTTTGTTATCAGTTTCGGAAACTTCCTTTTGGTTTGAACATTTCTTCAGCAGCATTCATTCGCGGGCTAAATTCCATATTACCTGAGTTCTTAAAACGTCACATCACCTTATATGTGGACGATATTCTAATAGCAGAAGCTTCATGGGAACAGCATAATCGCATCCTCAACAGTTTGTTACGTATTTTTGCAGAATCTGGAATTACAGTTAACTTGGAAAAGTCTGAATTCGGTAGGTCAAAGGTGAGGTTTTTGGGACATATTATTTCTTCTGAAGGCATTCAGCCGGATCCTGAAAAGTTAGAAGCAATCAGAGCCATTCCAGTTCCATCCACAAAAAGACAAGTCCGCAGTTTTCTAGGTCTCGTAAATTTTTACCGTCGTTTTCTGAATATGCAAATCCTTGTTACACCAAAACTTTGTTCTCTCACTGGAAAAAATACTATTTGGAACTGGGACGAACAAGCACAGTTGGAATTCAATTCTTTGAAAGAATCGCTACTTAATGCGCCAATACTAGCTCATCCAGATCTGTCACAAGATTTCTGCCTTAGCACGGATTCTTCTAAAGTCGGTCTTGGTGCCCATTTATTTCAAGAAGCCATAGACAATGACACTACTGTTCAGAAAACCATTGCTTTTGCTAGCCGAGTGCTAACAAAATCTGAAAAAAATTATTCCGTTACTGAATTAGAAGCTTTAGCTATCGTTTGGGCATTTAACAAATTCCGTTTCTTTCTTTCTGGTAAGCACGTAAAAGTATACAGTGATCATCGTGCATTACAATTTCTTATGTCTTCAAAATTAAATCATGACAGGTTAAAACGTTGGGCATTGTTTCTGCAAGAATTCCGCTTCACAATAGTCTACATTCCCGGCAAGGAGAACATTGTTGCGGACGCGCTGTCACGCGCACCGGCTGGGCTTCAGAAAAGTAACACAGAAGGCAACATTGAGAAAAATTTCAGTATTCTTTACATTCAGAAAGTCGCCTTTGAAACCTTCATCATCACATCTTTAAAGGACATTGCTCATGAACAAGATAAAGATCCGATTTGGAAAGACATCAAAAGTAAATGGCATGAAAAGACACACACTCATATTCGGCATTATTACCTGGTTAGAAACAACATACTCTTTAAACGCTGCACTGTTGATGACAAGCTATGGGTACTTTGCATTCCAGACGATTTTGTTAATAAGCTCATTTGGTACATTCATTTCAGCTACGCACATTTTGGTCCACGAAAATGTTATCATATTCTTCGAACGACTTGTTATTTTAACAATATGGAAAAGAGAATTCGAAGAGTCTTGTCTATTTGTAAACTTTGTCAAAAGGCGAAACCATCTACTATCTCACATCGTGCTCCGTTGTTTCCTATCATTCCTTCTAAATTAAAAGAATTTGTTGCTGTTGATCTCTTGGGACCGCTTGTCAGAACATCTAATGGATTTTCGTACGTTCTAGTCGCTGTTGAACTTACTTCAAAATTTGTTTCTTTCACTCCGTTACGTAAAGCCACTGGACGGTCTGTATCCAAAGCCTTTGTTAAAAATTTCTTACGTGAAGTTGGACACGTTAGTAAAGTCATTTCAGATAACGGACCGCAATTCAGATCTGCTGTTTGGTCACGCATGCTTCGCAATCATAAAATCAAATCTGTTTTTATTTCATTGTACTCACCACATTGTAACCCCTCCGAACGGATTATGAAAGAAATCAATAAGCTTTGCAGACTTTATTGTCACAGAAAGCATCAGCATTGGGACAGATATTTACACTTATTTCAAAACGTGCTGAATGAAATGCCTCATGACTCCACTGCTTTACCACCTACTCTTGTACTGAAGAATGAAAAACCACCGAACAGAATCAGAGAGCTTGTACCTTTCCCGAATACACGTAAACTTCGACACAAAGACATAATTGATTTGGCTATTAAAAATATAAAATCTGCAGCAGACAAAAGGAGAAAACTACACGGTAAAGCAAATGCAATGAAATTATATATTGGTCAGAAAGTTCTCACTAAAGCTCATTCATTGTCACATAAGAAGAAACACTTGAGTCACAAATTCTTTCTAGTTTACAATGGACCTTACACAATCCGACGTATACCACATGATAATTGCGTTGAAGTTGAAACTCTGCGTACTAGGAAGAGTAAAGGTTTACACCACATTTCACATGTAAAACCGTTTATTGAAAGATAATCTGCTTTTTAACTTTGTCTTTGCCATAAAACTTTTCACTTCAAATTACTAGTATGCTTGTCAGATTTAGAATCTGTTAACATGCAACAATGTTTGAAGTTAAATATCCAGTCAAGAACCAAGAGAACTTATTTCAACAAAAATTACGAATGCATTGTTATTGTGAATAGACAGCACAGTGTTGTTGTAATTGTACATTCTTGCTTGTTAGTTGCACGATTACGTAACGACTATAAGGCTCACATACTTAGAACATTTACTAGTACTGCTAATGAGATTTTAATGCAACATTTTGGTTTGCTTGAAAATACATCCTTTTTGAAGTACTTTCTGTGGGATTAAAGATGACTTAGCACTTGGTTTCTTTGACAGCTACACAATTATATCACGACGCTACTAATGTGTGACACAATTTACATTGTTGCTTTTGTGCTGTATCTGCTTTATATCTGCACAGTTTTTTTGAATTCTTCTGGAAAGTAAAACAGGTTTTAGTAGTAACTTTTGTAGTATAGCTACAATGCGACAGGGTTTTCCGTAGCACAACAATACGTTACAGTACAGTACTTTCTTCATCACGCCAATAAGCATAATAACTACGATATCTATACGCAAAGCATTTCACTTTTGTGTATCATGAGGTAAGTACGTTGACTTCTGCAGAACTTAGCTTTCGGAGGACGATAACTACGACACTTCCACAGAGATTATGTTGCAACAAGACGCACATTTAGCGCTACTGGACACGTATTTGAGTGATTGATTTTGTACTTAAAATATTTATTTTTAAAGATATTTGGAGTACAATGATACAAAGGTTTTCCGTGATACATTTCATTCCATTGCTGTAAACTGAGGGTATAATTACATTAATCCTCAGGGGGGTACACGCCTACTTTGTGTACCATGTGTTTGGCAAGCACAAGGAGCCCTAGCTAATATGGTATTTGCTTATACAACTTTACACATCGGTACCATATTACTCTAACACAGATTTACACAGCTATCTGATTATTTGACAGAGAAACAAACATTCTTTTTACTACATCAGTGACAGATGTTTACGCAATTACACAGTTGGATAACTTCACACTTATGAAACTGTATTTTGTCTGTACTTTGTAAACTGTTCATATTTTTTCGGAACCATTGTGATATTATGAGAGCTTTGAATGATATATTTGGTATGGGATCACGATTTTTAAAGTACGTTTGAGGTAGATGACACCATTGAAATGAGCAGAGAATTTTTTTTAGGTTTTGACATTATTGCAGAAAGCTACGACGATTTTGAGATTTGACTGAGGTGTTATGATGTTATTTTTACGACGACGATGTGTATTATGCTGTTGAAGTATGTTTATGATCAATAAGCTGATGCTATATAAGGAATGTGATTACGTGTTTATATGTATATGAATAATGAATAGAAGTTAGGGACTATGGTTTGTGAAAAAGGTTGTTGGAAACAAAGAATCGTACTTTAATCGTTATGAAATGTGTGTATATGCGTGAATGTACCACAATGCTGGCGAAAATTTTTTGGACGCTGTTATATTTATAGGATTTTGTTTCTACAGATTTGTAACCCAAAATCTTGACCTGTGAAATATTTTATACGAGACTGCCACTGTAGCGGAAACTGTTGTCGTAAATATTTCGGTAAGAAAGGTAAGTGATCTTGACGTAATGCGTCTTGAGCGGCCACCTGTGCCAGCCGCCCGGAGAAAAAGCCATTAGGTGGAGAAAAAAGAGGCCATTAACCTCGCTTCTGACATTCCTTTGTAGAGAGCATGGCAAAAACGACACGGTCGAACTTGAAAACATATGATTAGACTGTGGAGCTCTTAATTTATTATATTTACTAAAATGCCTAATGAAACGATGAGAAACATTTCACGGTTATTGTCTTGCGAATTGAGAGAAATGCCATATGGCTTGCTTTATGTAGATATTTGCTCATTTCGTTTAATATCTAGTTTCTAGCTGCACTGCAGCGTTGGTTAAAATAAAATTTTATAGATGTACTAATATAAATATTTTCTGTCTACAGATCGAGTAAATAATAATTTTTTTTTAAAAAAAATGAGGGAGCACAAAAAGACATTTACCTTCACAGGAACTGCATTCATAATTTTCTTTTCAAGTACATGGTAATATTTTTTTTACAATAAGTTGTTGTGGTGCACCACTTTAATTACATAGACATTAAGATGTGAATATACATTTCCCTTGTCTGCGTTGTTGTCTTTAGTGTAATATTTTTTTCTGCTTGATCTTTGCTATGCTTAGGTATTAATTATAGCATTTGCTGCTGCTGTTTGCCAGGCATAGTGCTACTGAATTTTAATTTGTGTTACTCTGCTAAGCCAGATTTATTTTTCTTGTTTGCTGCACATTGCCTTATATTAGTTGTAATTTATGCTGCTTGCTTTGCCTTTTGTATTTTTTATCATTGCTGTTTGTGTTAATTGTTTTCTGCTGCTGCATTGCCTCGTTCCTTAGTTTAGCATCTGAGCTCAGTAGATTTAAGTTAGCTTAAGAGGGGGTAGACTATATAAGAGAACAAGTTGTGATGAATTGGAAGAAATACATTGAAAATCTATAAGAAAATGGTTTGGCCAAAACAGTATTTTGAAAGAGGATATGAACAAAAAAAAATTGGGTTTAGGGACAACAGGTTTAGGTAGGATTTTCTTGGAAATAAATGATGAAGTAAGATAATGGAAAATAAATAATGAGGTAAGAAATATGTGAACATATATATACAGAAAGCATGCTTGAATATGATTTTTTTGGTGGAAACAAATGTGGAAATAAGACGAAAGATCTATGGAATGAAGTTTTGGGTTGGACTGCAGCACCAAATATCACACTGAAAACAAACCCTGTCCTGTATTTTTGTGTTATTACACTATGTGTATTTGTGTTTTTCCTGTCTTAATGTGTTTAGCTAATAAGAGTTATGTTGTAGAATTTTTCTGATAATATGTTATTTTCTTTGTAAAGATGTTTAGACATTATTTATTCTGTTTTGTTTTACTGCTCATGTGTAAAGTTGATGTTTCAAAAGTTATTCTGATCTTTTATGTATTTACTTATGTCATAATTCCTGTAACACTGTTGTATATGTTATTTTGATTCTTTTGTAAAGCCTGCACTACAAATGTTATCTGTATTGTTATGTTCTTTAATGATGTATTTTGTACCTTTGTAATTGTATTCTTATGTTATAAAATTGTAATTGACACCAGGTCATCAAATTAAGTAACTTGTAAGTTCCATTTCACTGCACACGTTTCTGTTGGTCATAGTATATGGACAATATGTGAGAAGTAGGGACTGTTAGTGTTTGCACGTGTGTTAATAATTCAGCAAGGGACTGGATAACAGCATTGCTGGTTCTAAGGACAATTCCAAAAACTTTGTGAGTGCACAAGTGGTGGTTATGGACTTGCTATATTATCCGCAAGACTCTTCAACGGTGATTGTGCACCTGCACAGTCACAACAGATGGCTGCTGGCCATCTCTACAAGGAGTACAATGGGTCTGCATCTTTGATGATGACTCACCAGTATCATTATTTCTGCAAGGACTGCAGTGGGTCTGCGCCTCTGGTGGCCCACCAATACCGTAATCTCTACCAGGACTACAGTGGGTCTGCTCTGTGATGACCTACCAAACGATATTCTTCAAAACGTCGATTGACTCCGCTGTGGGTTTGCTCTGTTGTGGCCCATGACCTGTCTGCATGTCGAGAGTCAGTACTGTCTTTCCGTTGGAAGGACAACGCTACTTCTTCAAGATTGCATGGAAATCCACTACTTCCGTGTGCATTTTCTTTTACTGCTCAGACTTTGAGAAAAACACTGCAACATGATGAATGATCAGGACTGTCTTTATGGACTGTGAGAAAATTTTAGCTTTTGACTAACATTGTATCAATAAGTGTGTGCATTTGATTTCTTTGTTACTGTAATTGTGAAAAAATTTTTAACAAATATGTATTGGCCAGTGCCCAAAAAAATTTGTAAAATTTTTTGTGGGTAGCATGGGGGCTATGTAAGTAGGCTGTTTAGGTTTTTTTATTGGTAACGCCACCTCTGTATGAAAATCACTGGCTGTGCTGTGTGCAGTCTGTGGCTGCTTTGCATTGTTGTAATACTCGCCATTGTAGTGTTAGGCAGCTGGCTGTGAACAGCGCATAGCGTTGCGCAGTTGGAGGTGAGCCGCCAGCAGTGGTGGATGTGGGGAGAGAGATGGCGGAGTTTTGAAATTTGTCTTGAACTGCTATATATATATATGATGATATCAAGGTAAATACATTGTTTGTTCTCTATTAATATCTTTCATTTGCTAACTATCCCTATCAGTAGTTAGTGCCTTCCATAGTTTGAATCTTTTATTTAGCTGGCAGTAGTGGTGCTTGCTGTATTGCAGTAGGGGGAGTAACCAAGATTTTTGTGAGGTAAGTGATTTGTGAAAAGTACAGGTTAATGTTAGTCAGGGCCGTTCTCTTGTAGAGATTATTGAAAGTCAGATTGCGTTGCGCTAAAAATATTGTGCGTCAGTTTAAGCACAGTCGTGTATAAATTTTTCTAAAGGGGAAGTTTCACATCTCATTGAAAGCAGCTCCGACGAAAGTACTGTAAAATCGCGGAAAAATGCTAATTACGAATTCGCGAAGTAGTACAAAGTGTATTTAAGTGAACGGTATAGTGGAAGTCGTGTGGAATTTCGGACGGAATATCAAAATTATTTGCTTTTGACGGTTAGTTAAAACCGCGTGGCGTGTTGTGCGATCTAAGACTGGAACAGGTATTACGTGTAGAGCAGAGTGCACAACGTTTGAGCGAGCATTTTCATAACCAAACGATCCGGTGAACTCTATTAACTTCGGTAATGGGTGTAAATACCATAAACTGGCTACGTGTGTGATTGTGGTGTGCGTGGGAATTTTACATTGTGTAGCTACTTAGTACGGACTTGGCAGTATTAACTGTGATCTTTATAGTAAAAGTACACCTGAAAATTTACATTGGCAAGTTAAAACTTTTATTTCAGTACTAGCCACATCCCGTTTACCGGATAATTCTATGTATGTTGCGACCTGCAGTAGACAGTAGTGGTCTAGTATTTTCTACTACAGCTGTTAGCTAGACAAATGAACATTGCTGGACACTGGCCGGGCGGCAAAAAGTAACGTGCCGCACCGCAGGAGATAACAGGAATAAAGCAAAATGAAGTTGTTAATTGACCTTTGTACTAATACGTTCTGTAGTAATGCTAATTAGAATAATAATAAATATATACATAGAAACACATCAAATAATGATATATTGTTATGAAGATACTGACTCACTTTTTTTGTTATACACTTAATATTTTCCTTGATACTGTCACTGAAAATACGTCATAACGTTAACTAGTAACGAACAAGAGTGACCATCAGGGGAACTAGGAAAGAGAATCTATTTTACTTTTTCATCTCTACGCGCTAGGGACCACATAAAAAAGTAAAAGCAACTGAAAGCAACACCAGATGGACACCAAGTAATGCTGTGTCAGACTGGATAAAACGTAGCGTGCAAGTGTTACGTGAAGACTATTACACCAGTCACTACGCACGTCTGTGAGCAGAGTTGACAAAGTTTACTGTAATGGCTTCATTAAAATTCCTTTTCAAGCATAAAGTGTTTTCAAAAAGTTTGTAAGGAATAACTTTTTTTAAGAAAGTTATAAGAAGCTTAAAACAATGTTATGCAAAGATGAATTACAGTGACAAAAAGATTTTCTAAGATCTCAAGAAGAAATTTTGTTATATAAACTGTTGCGGGAATTCGAAAGGAAAGTTACTCAGGGCAGATCGTTTGTGTACAAACTTTCGTTGGACAGCGTTTACCTTATAGGTACTGTACACAAGCGGCAGTTGTAACTACTTGTTTCTTCGATTTCTAGGATAATAAGCGTTTGCAGAACTCATGCTTGACGATGAAAAACGCTCAGTCTTCAATTATCTATCGCCTTTGTAAATTTTGAGGCGGTTATGCATCGTGAACTTTATCTCAAAAACGGAGGAGGTAGAGGGATATTGAAGCAAAATATCTTAAACTTTCATTTTAAGTTGTACACAGGCGAACTGCCAAATACGAGGCGAATCTGTTGGCAATGTCTAAGGCCCGACCTTATAAATGTAAATTTTCGACAGGATGGTGGTCGTTGTTGTTGTGGTCTTCAGTCCTGAGACTGGTTTGATGCAGCTCTCCACGCTACTCGATCCTCTGCAAGGTTCTTCATCTCCCAGTATGTACTGCAGCCTACATCCCTCTGAATCTGCTTAGTGTATTCATCTCTTGGTCTCCCTCTACGACTTTTACCCTCCACGCTGCCCTCCAATACTAAATTGGTGATCCCTTGATGCCTTAGAACATGTCCTACCAACGGATCCCTTCTTCTAGTCAAGTTGTGCCACAAACTGCTCTTCTCCCGAATCCTATTCAATACCTCCTCATTAGTTATGTGATCTACCCATCTAATCTTCAACATTCTTCTGTAGCACCACATTTCGAAAGCTTCTATTCTCTTCTTGTCCAAACTACTTATCGTTCATGTTTCACTTCCATACATGGCTCCACTCCATACATATACTTTCAGAAACGACTTCCTGACACTTAAATCTATACTTGATGTTAACAAATTTCTCTTCTTCAGAAACGCTTTCCTTGCCATTGCCAGTCTACATTTTATATCCTCTCTACTTCGACCATCATCAGTTATTTTGCTCCCTAAATAGCAGAACTCCTTTACTACTTTAAGTGTCTCATTTCCTAATCTAATTCCCTCAGCATCACCCGACTTAATTCGACTACATTCCATTGTCCTCGTTTTGCTTTTGTTGATGTTCATCTTATATCCTCCTTTCAAGACACTGTCCATTCCGTTCAACTGCTCTTCCAAGTCCTTTGGTGTCTCTGACAGAATTACAATGTCATTGGCGAATCTTAAAGTTTTCATTTCTTCTCCATGGGTTTTAATACCTACTCCGAATTTTTCTTTTGTTTCCTTTACTGCTTGCTCAATATACAGATTGAATAACATCGGGGAGAGGCTACAACCCTGTCTCACTCCCTTCCCAACCACTGCTTCTCTTTCATGTCCCTCGACTCTTATAACTGCCATCTGGTTTCTGTACAAATTGTAAATAGCCTTCCGCTCCCTGTATTTTACCCCTGCCACCTTCAGAATTTGAAAGAGAGTATTCCAGTCAACATTGTCAAAAGCTTTTTCTAAGTCTACAAATGCTAGAAACGTAGGTTTGCCTTTTCTTAATCTAGCTTCTAAAATAAGTCGTAGGGTCAGTATTGCCTCACGTGTTCCAATATTTCTACGGAATCCAAACTGATCTTCCCCAAGGTCGGCTTCTACCATTTTTTCCATTCGTCTGTAAAGAATTCGCGTTAGTATTTTTCAGCCGTGACTTATTAAACTGATAGTTTGGTAATTTTCACATCTGTCAACAGCTGCTTTCTTTGGGATTGAAATTATTATATTCTTCTTGAAATCTGAGGGTATTTCGCCTGTCTCATACATTTTGATCATCAGTATGGTGAGGATGGTGGTACATCTTACGAAATCTGAAAAAACCAACATTAATTACGCAATAAAGAGGAAATAGGATGAGTTGACATTTAAACAGTAGGCGGCGCATGTGTAGCTGCTGCTCGGCGTCGCAAGTTACGTGGCAATCACTGGCTGTTGTGCCGATTAGTGGCACGTCCGTGTCTTAGTGCCTCTTTGACGCTCGGCAGTGGCGCCATCGCTGGCCGATATCGGAGGAGCGTCGAGTGGGGGTTAACTGGTGGCTCTCGGCGTGGCAAAACGGTTCGTCTCCGCTGGGCACGTTTCTTGTCTGGCGCACGACACTGGGTTGGTTTTGGGATACAGCAGTGCTTATGCCGACTTGACGGCCTAATTTGTATACATACAGGGTGTTTCAAAAATGACCGGTATATTTGAAACGGCAATAAAAACTAAACGAGCAGCGATAGAAATACACCGTTTGTTGCAATATGCTTGGGACAACAGTACGTTTTCAGGCGGACAAACTTTCCAAATTACAGTAGTTACAATTTTCAACAACAGATGGCGCTGCAAGTGATGTGAAAGATATAGAAGACAACGCAGTCTGTGGGTGCGCCATTCTGTACGTCGTCTTTCTGCTGTAAGCGTGTGCTGTTCACAACGTGCAAGTGTGCTGTAGACAACATGGTTTATTCCTTAGAACAGAGGATTTTTCTGGTGTTGGAATTCCACCACCTAGAACACAGTGTTGTTGCAACAAGACGAAGTTTTCAACGGAGGTTTAATGTAACCAAAGGACCGAAAAGCGATACAGTAAAGGATCTGTTTGAAAAATTTCAACGAACTGGGAACGTGACGGATGAACGTGCTGGAAAGATAGGGCGACCGCGTACGGCAACCACAGAGGGCAACGCGCAGCTAGTGCAGCAGGTGATCCAACAGCGGCCTTGGGTTTCCGTTCGCCATGTTGCAGCTGCGGTCCAAATGACGCCAACGTCCACGTATCGTCTCATGCGCCAGAGTTTACACCTCTATCCATACAAAATTCAAACGCGGCAACCCCTCAGCGCCGCTACCATTGCTGCACGAGAGACATTCGCTAACGATATAGTGCACAGGATTGATGACGGCGATATGCATGTGGGCAGCATTTGGTTTACTGACGAAGCTTATTTTTACCTGGACGGCTTCGTCAATAAACAGAACTGGCGCATATGGGGAACCGAAAAGCCCCATGTTGCAGTCCCATCGTCCCTGCATCCTCAAAAAGTACTGGTCTGGGCCGCCATTTCTTCCAAAGGAATCATTGGCCCATTTTTCAGATCCGAAACGATTACTGCATCACGCTATCTGGACATTCTTCGTGAATTTGTGGCGGTACAAACTGCCTTAGACGACACTGCGAACACCTCGTGGTTTATGCAAGATGGTGCCCGGCCACATCGCACGGCCGACTTCTTTAATTTCCTGAATGAATATTTCGATGATCGTGTGATTGCTTTGGGCTATCCGAAACATACAGGAGGCGGCGTGGATTGGCCTCCCTATTCGCCAGACATGAACCCCTGTGACTTCTTTCTGTGGGGACACTTGAAAGACCAGGTGTACCGCCAGAATCCAGAAACAATTGAACAGCTGAAGCAGTACATCTCATCTGCATGTGAAGGCATTCCGCCAGACACGTTGTCAAAGGTTTCGGGTAATTTCATTCAGAGACTACGCCATATTATTGCTACGCATGGTGGATATGTGGAAAATATCGTACTATAGAGTTTCCCAGACCGCAGCGCCATCTGTTGTTGAAAATTGTAACTACTGTAATTTCGAAAGTTTGTCTGCCTGAAAATGTACTGTTGTCCCAAGCATATTGCAACAAACGGTGTATTTCTATCGCTGCTCGTTTAGTTTTTATTGCCGTTTCACATATACCGGTCATTTTTGAAACACCCTGTACATACATACATTAATTCTTGTTCCATAGATCATGAATACGACATTTAGTAGTGATGTGGAACGTGTCACTTTAACATAAGTATTCTCTACACAAAATAATTAATTAATAAATTAATTTTTGTTTAAAGTTACTACTTCATATCTAAGAATTCATCTATTGAGTGGTAGGAGTTGTCATTCGGAAATGCTTTTAATTTGTTTTTAAATGTTGGTTGGCTATCTGTCAGACTTTTAATGCTATTTGCCAAATGACCGAAGATTTTTGTGGCAGCATAATTCACCCCTTTCTGTTCCAAAGTGAGATTTAATCCAGAATAGTGAATATCATCCTTTTTTCTAGTGTTGTAGCTATACACTTCACTGTTATTTTTGAATTGGGGTGGGTTATTAATGATAAATTTCATAAGTGAATATATGTATTACGAAGGTACTGTGAATATCCCAAGTTCCTTAAATAAATGTCTGCAAGGTGAACTTGGCTGGGCTCCAGCTATTATTCTGATTACATGCTTTTGTGCAATGAATACTTTCTCTCTTAATGACGAATTGCCCCAAAATATGATGCCATATGAAAGCAGTGAATGAAAATAGGCATAGTAGGCTAATTTACAGATAGGTTTACCACCAAAATTTGCAATAACCGTAATAACATAAGTAGCTGAACCTAACCGTTCCCGCAGATCATCGATGTGTTTCTTCCAATTCAATTTCTCATCAATGCACACACCCAGAAATTTTGAGTATTGTACCTTAGCAACAGACTTCCGTTCATAGTCTACATTTATCAATGGTGTTGTGCCATTTACTGTACAGGATTAAATAAAATGTGTTTTCTCAAAATTTAGTGAGAGTCCATTTGCAGAGAACCACTTAATAATTTTCTGAAAGACATTATTTACAATTTCCTCAGCTGATTCTTGCTTCTTGGGTGTGATTACTATACTTGTATCATCAGCAAAAAGAACTAACTTTGCATCTTCATGAATATAGAGTGTCAATTCGTTAATATACAGGGTGGTCCACTGATTGTGACCGGGCCAAATATCTCACGAAATAGGAATCAAACGAAAAAACTACAAAGAACGAAACTCGTCTAGCTTGAAGGGCGAAACCAGATGGCGCTATGGTTAGCCCGCTAGATGGTGCTGCCATAGGTCAAACGGATATCAACTGCGTTTTTTTTATAGGAATCCACACTTTTTATTACATATTCGTGTAGTACGTAAATAAATATGAAAGTTTTAGTTGGACCACTTATTTCGCTTTGTGATAGATGGCGCTGTAATAGTCACAAACGTATAAGTACGTTGTATCATATAACATTCCGCCAGTGCGGACATTTGATTCGTGATACATTACCCGTGTTAAAATGGACCGTTTACCAATTGCGGAAAAGGTCGATATCGTGTTGATGTATGGCTATTGTGATCAAAATGCCCAACGGGCGTGTGATATGTGTGCTGCTCGGTATCCTGAACAACATCATCCAAGTGTCCGAACCGTTCGCCGGATAGTTACGTTATTTAAGGAAAAAATGGTTCAAATGGCTCTGAGCGCTATGGGACTTAACATCTGAGGTCATCAGTCCCATAGAACGTAGAACTACTTAAACCTAACTAAACTAAGGACATCACACACATTCATGCCCGAGGCAGGATTCGAACCTGCTATCGTAGCGGTCGCGCGGTTCCAGACTGAAGCGCCTAGAACCGCTCGGCCACCCCGGCCGGCATTTAAGGAAACAGGAAGTGTTTAGCCACATGTGAAACGTCAACCACGACCTGCAACAAATGATGGTGCCCAAGTAGGTGTTTTAGCTGCTGTCGCGGCTAATCCACACATCAGTAGCAGACAAATTGCGCGAGAATCGGGAATCTCGAAAACGTCGGTGTTGAGAATGCTACATCAACACCGATTGCACCCGTACCATATTTCTATGCACCAGGAACTGCATGGCGACGACTTTGAACGTCGTGTACAGTTCTGCCACTGGGCACAAGAGAAATTACAGGACGTTGGCAGATTTTTTGCACGCGTTCTATTTAGCGACGAAGCGTCATTCACTAACAGCGGTAACGTAAACCGGCATAATATGCACTATTGGGCAACGGAAAATCCACGATGGCTGCGACAAGTGGAACATCAGCGACCTTGGCAGGTTAATGTATGGTGCGGCATTATAGGAGGAAGTATAATTGGCCCCCATTTTATGAATGGCAATCTAAATGGTGCAATGTATGCTGATTTCCTACGTAATGTTCTACCGATGCTACTAGAAGATGTTTCACTGCATGACAGAATGGCGATGTACTTCCAACGTGATGGATGTCCGTCACATAGCTGGCGTGCGGTTGAAGCGGTATTGAATAGCATATTTGATGACAGGTGGATTGGACGTCGAAGCACCATACCATAGCCCGCACGTTCAACGGATCTGACTTCCCCGGATTTCTTTCTGTAGGGAAAGTTGAATGATATTTGCTATTGTGATCCACCGACAACGCCTGACAGCATGCGTCAGCGCATTGTAAAAAAAAAAAAAAAATGGCTCTGAGCACTATGGGACTTAACATCTATGGTCATCAGTCCCCTAGAACTTAGAACTACTTAAACCTAACTAACCTAAGGACATCACACAACACCCAGTCATCACGAGGCAGAGAAAATCCCTGACCCCGCCGGGAATCGAACCCGGGAACCCGGGCGCGGGAAGCGAGCGCATTGTCAAAGCATGTGCGAACATTACGGAAGGCGAACTACTCGCTGTTGAGAGGAATGTCGTTACACGTATTGCCAAATGAACTAAGGTTGGCGGACATCATTTTGAGCATTTATTGCATTAATGTGGTATTTACAGGTAATCATGCTGAAACAGCATGCGTTCCCAGAAATGATAAGTTGACAAAGGTACATGTATCACACTGGAACAACCGAAATAAAATGTTCAAACGTACCTACGTTCGGTATTTTAATTTTAAAAACCTACCTGTTACCAACTGTTCGTCTAAAATTGTGAACCATATGTTGTGACTTTTACAGCATCATCTATCAGAAAGCGAAAAAAGTGGTCCAACTAAAACATTCATATTTTTATTTACATACTATTCGAATATGTAATAAAAATGGTGTTTCCTATTTAAAAAAACGCAGAAGATATCCGTTTTACCTATGGCAGCGTCATCTAGATGGCCCACCGTAGCGCCATCTGGTTTCCCCCTTCAGGCTAGACAAGTTTCGTTCTTTGTAGTTTTTTCGTTTGACTTATTTTGTGAGATATTTGGCCCATTCACGGTCAATGGACCACCCTGTATATTAAGAACAATAAGGGGTTCAAGACTGAACCCTGTGGGACACCATTCTTGATACCTCCCCAGTTACAGGACTCTCCTGGTTTTTGTACACTATCTGCACTGTTAATTTCAACCTTCTGCATTCTCCCAGGTAAGTATGGGTCTTCCAGTTTGCATGTATAGATGTCATAACTGTGGCTTGAGGTGGAGATTACTGAACTCCCTTATGGGAGCAATATGGTGAAGGATCTACGTTCAGTAAAGGATTGACGCGGTACGTCAACTTGGGTGCTACTACGTCCTATACTGCTGTGTTCAATGGCGGTCTGCATTTACGGTTGCTCAAGCCACGGTGTGTACTAGCAGTGGACAAATTATTCCACTTTAAGATCCTTGCCTTCAAACGGTTGTGATTGTACTGCCGAACTGACTGTGTTAGTGATAGGTATTATTCGTGTGCTAGCTTAGATCTTTCCTCATTCCGCCGTAGCCTTTCTAAGTGTTATGAATGCCACGGGCCACGCCTTGGTGGGCTGATATGGCGTGTAGTGTTTTGCATGTGGCACGAGCAATGTGGGTCCGAAAGTTCGGATTGCAACCATACCATACAGATGCACACAGAAACTTGTTTGTGAGTATGCTAAAAAGGCTTGGCTTCACTATTAAATTAAATGCAAATTTACTGAAGTGATTGCTATTAGCATCTGATGTCCTTTGACTAAATTCTGTATGTTAATGACTGTGGGACCTTACGTAAAAGTCGTGATGTTAAATGATAACTTACGGCGTGATAACTGTGTTTTTCCTATGTAAAATTAACTCAGGAAAGAGGTTAACCTTGTCAACGCTATCACCATAACTGTCTTGCGACTCTGGCTAATCCTGTTAGCAGTAGCTGTTAGTAGTGTTCTTTTCCAGGAACTAATTATGGTTGTTTTCGGATAACTAAAGAAATGATGTTGTTGCTTGAGCGTTGGATGTCCAGTGAATGTTGTCAGTAGAGTGAGTCCAACGACTTCATTTTATGATGAGTGACGGCAATTAACGTTACCGGATGTGCAACTAACTGTGGCGTCTCGCTTGTGTTGGTCGAGCTCCGATCATATGTGACTATTTTACTGAGTGTTAACCCTTTGGCATTTTATTGAAACCTTTTAATTATTATCACCGTTACTTGACTGTAGGATAACTGAAAATATGTGTCTGCCTTGTATGAAAGCTATGTGAATAGTGTTCTTCAATTCTTAATTTTACCTAATATCTCATCGGTCTGTCTGTTATACTGACCGAGTTTGATAAATGGCTATAATTATTTTTAAATTGTCCTTACCAAGGAACTTTTAAGAAACCTAAAACTGAAAGGAATCAGCTGTAGTTCTAAATTCAAGATCTTTGTGAATTTTTTTTAATTTGATATTTTTTTAATCCGTCCAGTGGGACATTAAACTGAGAAGAGCATTGCAGGAGGCGACAACTGGGAGGGCGTAAGTAAAGTTGTTTCTGTGTCACGAGGTACTCTCCCAGTTCGTTCCTTGCCAGTTTTTCTCACATGGGAACCTCCCCATTGCACCCCCCTCAGATTTAGTTATAAGTTGGCACACTGGATAGGCCTTGAAAAACTGAACACAGATCAATCGAGAAAACAGGAAGAAGTTGTGTGGAACTATGAAAAAAATTAGTAAAATATACAAATTGAGTAGTCCATGCGCAACATAGGCAACATCAAGGAGAAGGTGACCTCAGGAGCGTCGTGGTTAGCATGAGTAGCTGCGGAACAAGAAGTCCTTGGTTCAAGTCTTCCCTCGACTGAAAATTTTACTTTATTTTCGCAAAGTTTTTATCTGTCCGTTCGTTCATTGACGTCTCTGTTCACGGTAATAAGTTTAGTGTCTGTGTTTTGCGACCGCACCGCAAAACCGTGCGATTAGTAGACGAAAGGACGTTCTTCTCCAATGGGAACCGAAAATATTTGATCGCAAGGTCATAGGTCAACCGATTCCTCCACATGAAAACACGTCTGATATATTCTACACGACACTGGTGACGGCATGTGCGTCACATGACAGGAATATGTTGTCGACCCACCTAACTTGTACACTTAGCGAATGGGTAAAAAGATTCTTCTACTTTGCCCGATTTAGGTTTTCTTGTGGATCTGATAACACTCCCAAAAAAGTGATGAAAACATAGGAGTTTTTCACATAAACTGAAAATAAAAAATTAAAATTTTCACTGGAAGGAAGGCTTGAACCTAAGACCTCTCGTTCCGTAGTTACTCTTGCTAACCACGGGACCACTTTTTTTTTTTTTTAATAAAACCTTTATTAAAAAAAACAATGTTACACATTGCAAATACATACTAAGTTATACATACATGAAGTTATTTAAACAAAGCGGTTTGATCATTTCAATTGCGCTGACATTAAGGAAAGACAACAGAAGATTGTGTTACTGACTAAATCACCAGAAAGAATTAAATTAAACATAAATACTTGAGAATGGCGGAAAGGAGATATATAATAAAGTTGACTAGCCTTCCAACTACACTTTCTGGACATTAATTGGATCTAAGTATTTGAAGTGATCAGATCTATATAATCAGTCTTTCACTGCAAAAATGAACAGGGCAATGTGCCAGCCATTGAGTATTACATTTATCGGATAGAATCTTATGGTTTTAACCAATCGATAAGGAGATTTCTATAAAAACTGTCTATTTCCAAATTTCTAGTATAAGCCAATAATGCACCTTTCATGTTTTGTGTTTGGCACTATTAGACACACAATATCAATGGCACATAAGTTCTGTACATTAGCTTATAAATTTCAAAAACTACTCTCTGAAGTAGAGAAAGCACACAGCATAAATATACTGTAAAATCTTAAATAGTATCCTTAGGGTAACTACAATACATCACTGTCAACACAGTCTTCTTGTTTATATTAACCAATGCCCATTCTTTCAAAAACAATTTTTAGCATATTACCGAACTTTTTCTTGTGATTCGAGTAGCTTCTAATTTTGTGGAACTCACACAGCATGTGTACCTTGAACTCTATGATGCTATCGGAGCCTAATTTGTTAAGGACGTAGTTAACGAAATTTCCCAGCAACCAGTACACAGCGTTATTTTTTGCTTCTGGGAAATAGCGTGCTTCAGGCCTGTGTATCAATGACAGCGATATATACTCAGGGGATGTTCTTGTAATCAGAGCTATTTGCTCCCGGATCCACTTCCAACTATTCATGTGACCACTGCAAGTATATCGATGAATTACTGTGTCAACTAGATGGCATTGTTGACATAAATTTGTTTCACAGAGTCCGATTGCGTGCAGTCTTTCATTGGTGCTAACTATGTTGTTAACTGTCTTGTACCATGACGTTTTTATATTAGACGTGAGCACATTGGAACTAATGTTTTTCCAAATCTCAGTCCACTCAATGTTTGGAAACTGTCGTTCTATTTTGTTTCTTTCTTCGCTTTTCTTTCGTTCCCGCATTATGGCTCTCGATGTTAAGTGTCGGGACTGCCTGAGTTCGACACTGACATAACTAAACTCAACATAGAAAATCCTCACGTGCTGTAAGCGACTGTTGATATTCTGCACGTCAATCGGGGGAAGCAGGCTTGGAGGTTTAATGATCTCGAAAAGTTGGCTGGTGATGCTTTCGCGCGAGTCTCTTATTAAATTAACTTGCCTTTTGATAAAAAGAGCAGAGGCTTTATCCGTTATATCAGTTAATCCTAGTCCACCATTTTTAGGATCCAAAGTGGCTACTTTAGCAGGTACTCTGAACACTTCACCTCTCCACAAAAATTTTGTGATTTTGGACATTATTCTTCTCGCTATCATTCTCGGTATTGGAAACAGCTGGGCAGTATAATAAGCCTTAGCAAGGATGCATGAGTTGATATACTGTGTTCTTTGAACTTGGTTCATATATCGAGTTAAATTCTCTACAATGGCTCCTTGCACTTTATCTGCTGCAACTTTCCAATTTAAAGCCGTCATTTTCATAGGGCACGCTGTCAGGGTGATCCCAAGTGTTTTATGTTGTCGGACTAATTTTGCCCACTCGACGTTGATATTATCAAAACCTCTGAGATTTAACATCTTACTTTTTTTTCCGTTTGCATTGGCTCCAGATGCTCTACAGTACGAATCAATCACTGTTGCTAGCGTGGTTACCTCGTCATTATTCCTTATAATGACCCCTATATCGTCAGCATAGGCTCTTATAACTGTTTTGTTTCCTGATAATGTTAAGCCTTTTAATGTAGCATGGACATGTCGGAGGAAAGGTTCTAGCGAAATTGCGAAGAGCGACATGGACAGAGGACTTCCTTGAGGAACACCTCGTTGTATTTGCATCGGCCTGGATTGTTGACAATTCACCGCTATTTTAGCATTTATTCCAGTTGCTATGTTCTTAATCAACTGTATAACCCTATCGTTGAAACCTATTTTCTTCAATGTCCGTAGAAGATATTCATGGTTTACTACATCGAACGCCTTATAAAAATCTAAAAACAATAAAGCACACTTTATGTTTGTTACAGAAGTTATTGCAATGACATCCCTGAATTCCGCTAGATTTTGAAAAATGGTTCTGCCTTGCGCACAGTTCTGATGTTGACTAATAATTTTATCTGTAAGGCATGAAATTCTCTTGTTTATTACTCTAGCTATTAATTTATAATCAGAATTCAGCAGTGAAATTGGACGAAAATTATTTAAATCTTTGTTTCCATTATTTTTTGGCACCAGAACAATTTTACTCTCCTTAAACTCAGCCGGAATCATTTTACCCTGAATAACCTCATTTACAATGTCCGTGATTTTCGCACCTACTATTGGCCAGTAACGGATGTAAAACTCCGCTGGCAGACCATCCGGTCCTGGGGATTTTTTTGGTGGCGAGGCGCACAGAGTCTCATACACGTCTTCTTCACTGACAACCTCGAGAAAATTTTCGTTGTCATCTTCTGTCAGCTGTGGGGCTAGGATGTCAAGGAATTCTTCCAAGGAAGCATCACTACTTTGATGTACAGAATATAGCTCGCAATAATAGCGATAAATCTCGTCCATGATATCCTGCTGGGTTCTGAGAATCGTGCTGTGTTTTGTTCGAATTTCTTCAATAAAAGTCCTTCTCCCGTTTTTCGTATGCTTCACTAAATGATATAGGGAAGTAGTTTCATCTGCTGACACCGAATTTGCCTTCGATTTTATTTTCAACCCTTCCATTTGACTTCTCTTGATATTAAGTAACTTGGCTTTGACTTTTTTTACGTCTGCTATCCGAAGTGAGGAACCTGCTGAGACTTGATCATATAGATCTCTCAAAACGGAATAGTAATACTCTATAGTGCATTTCATTTCCCTTGCGCTCTGTGCACTGTATTGAATAAGAACTTTCCTCAACTTTGGCTTTGCCATTTTAACCCACCAGTCAATAGCAGTGGCATATCTAATACGGGCTCGCAGGCATATTGCCCATGTTTCTTTAATCAGATCTTCTAAATCATGATTAAATAACAAGGAAGTGTTCAAATTCCACTGATTCTTGAATCGGCAAACCGGCTGTCTTGTTAGATTTATGCAAGCTAAGACACTTGAATGGTCTGAAAAGTACGTAGGAATGGTTTCTACTTTTGTCACGGAAGTTTCGAGATTTTTAGAAATATATAGTCTATCAATCCTGCTACGTGATGTTGCCGTGACATAAGTGAACTCAACAGTGGAGGGGTATTTGATTTCCCATATATCCTTTAATTCTAAACCAGTAACTAATTGTTTTAGTTCACTTGAGAAATTAAAATTAGGTAACTGATCTTTTCGATTTAAAACACAATTAAAATCACCTCCAAGTAATAGCTGTCTTGGTGATTTCCTTAACAAGTATATCAAGTCATCCTTGAAGAAACGTGCCCTGTCAGCTCGATGAGAACTTCCTGAAGGGGCGTACAAGTTGATGATAGTCACATCATAGATATTTAGTCCTATTCCCCTTCCGGATTCCAGTCGTTCCACCTCACTTACTGTAATCCCTTCCCTTACCAAAATAGCTGTTCCAACACTTGTTTCGGGAGACACATTTATGTAACTGACAAAACCGGGAATTACCAAATCCGAAATTAGAACTTCTTGTAACAGGGCAATATCAGTCGCGGATTCGTACAAAAATTCCTTAAGGGCCGATAATTTCAAACCGGTCGTGATTTTATTTATGTTTATAGTGGTGACAGAATAAGATTGCGTCATTGTGCTGTCACTATGTAGTTGTTTTGTTGAACTAATTTAGTTTACTGTGGTTCAGGGTTCAGTTAAGCTGTAACAGTTTTCTCGGAAGGCTGAACATGGAATAACACTTCAATCAGTTTATTAGTTACTGTCCCGTTTTTTTTCTACTTCTGATGTTTTCTCTTGTACCGCAAGCAGACTGATTTCCTGGTAAACTTTCTGATTTTTCCTCCAGTGATTCGTGTACGACCGTTTCGGACTGAACATTCTTTGGGCTTGGGTCGCCCCTATTGGATTTTCCCTTCCCTTGGTTACGAGCTACATTCTCATTTGGTTGCGTCGGTATTTTACTTCGCGGCTTATCTGGAGCAGCAGCAGACGCTTTAGCAATTTCGGTTGCCGGCGCCTGCCCTGAGGTGTTGACCGTGATTTCAGTTTGGCCACCACTTCCTCGTTCTTTATTAATTTCACTCACTTTCTGATCGAGGGAAACAAATGGAGACTGCAGTTTTGCATCCTCTCCCTGAATTTGTTTATTAACAGATAGATTCTGATCTTTGCAATCGGCTACTGCACCTGTTGTTTCTTGCAAATTAATGCTGCTTACACCCCTTTCATTTTCTGGTACCGTATGTGTATTATCTTTCTGTTCATTAGTTTCCATTCGCATTTTGCCTTCAGGTTCCTCTGCCTCCTCATCGCACTGTTTTTGCTTGCGAAGTGAGGGAGAGGGACAAGACAGCTCGTCCTCTGAACAACTATCAGTTATGTCCAGAGGTCGTTTTTTCGGTTGCATTTCAGTTTCACGAGTAGTGGCAACGGGGTTTCCTTTTGTTGTTAACGGGGGAAATTGACTGTTATCGTGAAGGGAGACATCAGCTTGTCCCGCTGCGTTAACATCGTCAACCAGTTGTTCCGGGCTATTCTTTGGCAACAGATCATTTAAGGTAAGCTTCTGACGCTGTATCAAATTACTTTTAAGCACAACAGTTCGCCGCGGACATTCCTGTCTGAAGCGGCCAGTTTCGTTACATATATGACATGTAGCTTCCTGACCTGTATAAACAATTTGTGCCTTATACCCACAAACAGTTATGTGAGACGGAATATTCGTCTTAACGTCCATCTCTACACAGCGGACCCCGTTAAAACACTGCAGTTTAAAGCGAGGCGACCATCTTTCATTTGCAATTGATTTAACGTCTCCGTAGTTTAAAAGAGCTTCCTTAATCTTATCATTTTCAATTTCAATGGGGAGATTCAAGACACGAACGGTTTTGTAACGAATGTCCGCTCTATAGATGGAAACCTTACTTTTACAACCATTTCTATGCACAAAATCTACTTCATAGCCCCACTTTCGTAACACTTTATCAACAGTCGAAGCACTGATTAACTTGACAAAAACACAGTATTTTTCCTGATCCAGTTGCCAGGTATGAACGGTTTCAGAATTTAGACCAATTACCTGTGTAATCCAGTCATCTATTTCCAGGGATGTCGGCTGAACAGGACGGGATTCTTTGTCAAAAGCAAATACCAGAGTATTCTTCCTGAGGTTTGTAGCCACGGTTAATCCAGCGAAGCAATTTCGGTTAAACAACCGAAATTCCAAGTAGCAGCAGCAAGACCAGAAAGAGCGATCAGATCACAAGGAACAGGAACGAACACGGAGATTAACGGACGGACGGCACTCGGCGAAGCACAAGTACAGCAATGTAAACACTGAAGTGCAGCGCAACAGTTAACAGCGGCCACTCGCGAGCGCGGCTGAAACGGAACTGACCACGGCACTATTTGACCCGCGCTGTCCTTGATATTGCCTATCTTCGCATGGACTACTCAGTTTGTATATTTTACTGATTTTTTTCATAGTTCCACACAACTTCTTCCAGTTTTCTCGATTGATCTGTGTTCAGTTATTCAAGACCTATCCACTGTGCCAACTTATAACTAAATCTGAGGGGGGTGCGATGGGGAGGTTCCCCTGTCAGAAGGATGGTAGCCACCTTTGGTCGCCGGCGGGCGCAGTGAAAGAAGATTCAGGATTAGTTATTTACGTCCACTCGGTTGCTGGACTGGCGGTTCGCCTCCGGGTCCTCCCAAGTGGGACAGACGCAGACTGTGGCGTTGAACTCGCGCAGTAAATCTACAGCGCACTTGTGTCAGACGTCACTTCGCTGCAATCGTGGAATCGAGTGGGAACGTCATGTACGCCTTCGATCCGTCTGACAGACTGCCTTACCAGTTAAACTGCTGGGGTGCTTATGGAGCGAAGTAGTGGCTAATGTTTACCCGACGTCCTTCGTCATGACCGCATAGGACTTGCTATTGCGAAGGTATTCTCGGTTTTCCTTCCACCGTGCTTGCTTGACGAGTTTTTTATAGTATAGAACTGGTCCGTAAAAACTCTTGCTACCTTTTGTAGCATTCTCCTTAGCCTTTCTTTCGTCACACAACGAAGGTGACGTGATCCTGTTGGACTGCTCTGACCCAGTCTCGGTGGCGAAATGTTTTCATTGCTGCCACCTTGTGTCGATATTGCCGTAATATAGCGACACAGCTTTGCTCTGGGACTTTGAAAATTTTACCCGTTTTTCTGCACCATACAAGGCTACCATGAAACAGTGTACTTGATATTAATGGTTAATAATGTAGTAGCTCTGTTTACCTAGTGGATATTTAGTTTCAATAAGTATTTGAAAGTATCAGTCTGATTTTTAACACCTGGTCGTCGCTCCAACTACCCATTTGGTGTAATGTGTATGTGAAGTAGAGATGGGGGGGGGGGGGGCTAGGCGCAAATTGAGACGCGTATAGCACGTGTGACGTGACACGACACTACAGCGCGACAAGCAAGTGCCGCACGGGTCGCGCGGGTGCAGCGCATATTGCGACGCGTACACCATACTTCGCACGCGCCGGTTGGCGACGTTCTGCGCTGACAGAACCGAAGCGCGCGCAACCTGTTATCTTTCTCAAACGATTTTACAGAAACTATTCACTGAAAATATTAGATTTTTGCCCTACTTGTAGCGTTACATGTCAGCTTCGTGGTCAAGTGCCCATCATCTCGCTAATGACCATTCTTATTGTGATGTACACATTTTAGTAAGACACTACGCCAAACTCAAAAAGTTTGCAACGAAAATTAGTGGTCGCTATGATTTTGCGTTTGGTGCATATTATACCATATGTTGCTGTGTATGAAATTTAGCTAACATGTTGAATTTTTGTTTAGACTTGGGAGGAGGTCTGTATCTGCCTCCGATCTCGAGAAAATGGATCCCATGTAGCGCGCTCACTTCCGATCTCACGCTCGCGAAAGTGAAATACTGGCAACATCTCTCATATCTCCTAAACCGCTCGAGACATCGAAACGAAAGTTTGGAGGAGAGTGTTTTGCCAATTCTTAAACACACGGAACTTTCTTATCTATGGCGATATATCAGTATTTATACTTCCCTTTTTATTTATTTTACTCCAGTGACTGTAATTTTTTAAGAGTTATCGACAGGTAGCGAATCAACAGCTTCCTAGTATGAAAATAAACATGAAATTTCTTCTTTTATGTTATTGCGAAACGACACTATGAGGTTTTTCATAAGCTATTGAGCTCTGTGATTGCCAATTACTTGTTTAATGAGGCACTCCGTTTCGGAATTCTGTCGCAATAGTTGCTGTGAGATGAGTTTGGCAAATTACACTGTGACAAAGCAAGTACAATTAAACCAGTCACCAAGAGAAATGTGGCCGTTACTCACAAACGGTGATGCTTCTTCGAATGAGAAAAGTTACCAACTCACGCAAAAATAGATTGCCAATTCTGTTGGAATTTTGGTGGAATCCCCGTAACCCATCGTATTTTTAACAATGAGTGTGTGGAATGGAAACTTAACAAAAGATTTTATTCCTTCTCTTGATCTGAGCAGTACTAAAATAATGACGAGAGTTCCTTCAGGCGGAATGATAGGCACATGCCAGATACTGGTTACTCACCTACGGCTTGCCAAACTGACTATGTGTTATCGCGAATAAAAGAGTTGTTATTGAGAAATATAAACAATTGATCTGTCGCACAACACAATGGTCAGTGTATTGTCAGCAGCGGAGGATAAAGCGCGCGACAGGAATGCACACGCTAGCCATGTGTGCCTTATGAGTTGGAGTTCGAAAAACATTGTCATGAAAGCAGATCTGCCTTTGTCAGCAGTACATTTCAACAAATTAAATATATCTAATCATAACACTTTTTTTTGGGTATTCCTACTTTCGTAATAATACCGACCACTTTCTTCATTTGTATAGCCTGTTGTATAATTAGTTTATTAATGCTGATAATGTGCATGCAACAGTTGAAATGCTTTTTCTCATCACGGCGAACCAATTAAAACATTGTTATTTGTGACTGCTTTTCGACTGTTTCTAGCTTGCAATGGAAATGTGATGTTCACATGCATGTAGTATAGTGTGTCTTATTACATCCATATCCAAGTAATCACAGTGAGACTTCTATACTTCAGATCCTGAACTCTTTTTACCAGGAGCACAAAGGGATCACACCTGTGGACATTATCCCTTTCTAAATTTTTGTAACAGATCGAACAGATACGCCAGCATACTAGGCAGCCAGCAAGAAGATAACCTTGTTTTACTGTCTTGCCTCGCTTCTATGGTTCAAATGGGTCTGAACACTATGGGACTTAACATCTAAGGTCATCAGTCCCCTAGAACTTAGAACTACTTAAACCTAACTAACCTAAGGACATCACACACATCCATGCCCGAGGCAGGATTCGAACCTGCGACCGTAGCGGCCGTGCGGTTCCAGACTGACGCGCCTAGAACCGCGTGGCCACACCGGCCAACTGCCTTGCTTCTTAATCACATGATTTTATAATATTCCTTGCTTCCTTATTCACTACCCTGTTTCCCTTCTTGCGATCTGAAAACATCGCGGTGGCATATGATACAATTTTACAATTTCAGAGGCCAATGGCTCATCAGTTACTGAAGTATGCATTTTTCTTGACAGAAGAAAAACAAAACAAAACTGTACAGATAGAAATAACAGAAAAATATAATATAATAACGAAGAAAGCTGGAGCGTTTAAATGACGAAAAATGAAACACTACCCGAAAGCAATAAAATTTAGTAGACAGTAAGGCAAAATTTATCGTATGGGCAATACTACCAATGCTCTTACGCGCCGTTCCGATTTACTTAGCATCGCACTCCGTCGGCGATCGTTTCAGTCGCACGTCCTGCCCTCTGGGCAGTTGATGAGAGCAACAGGACAGAGAGCCTCCTAGCGGAGAACATAAGAACTACTTGCAACAACCTGCTCGTAAGTGAACAGACGATTTGTCTAGGAGCGGGTGACTGGTGGCCGTTCACCGCTCCCCCCACCCACGGAACTCGCCCGCTCAACGCTCACCCCACCGTTCTCGACTCTAGCCAGAGGGTTGAGCAAAGCAACTCAGGTGTCACTCTGGTCTCTGCTGCCTTAGCTCACGCAGTAATACAGCTCGCGGCTCGACCTGCTTGACTCAGCGCCTCTGCATCGGAGCTCGTCTCTACTGGATATTGTTCGTAGTAATACCGGCATGTATGTTACGTAATTATGTTATGTATACATCATTTGTTTTTATTTCATTTTTATTTGTTTAAACTGATCAGATTAGATTCCTGACGAGTCCTGTTACTATAGAATTTTTTATTATGGACACTCGAATTTACACTTTAATTACGAGCGAACCGATAAACATATCGCAAAATGTGATACACCAATATTTTTCTTGTTTTATTCTGCGTAAGGCTATATGCAGCACATTGGTCTTACAGTCAAATTTATATATATTTTTCTTATTGTAGTACGGATTTTGCGACTTTAGGCGTCTTCAGAAGGAAGGTTCAAAAAACAAGGATTTGCTGATGAGTCGACATTCCATGACTGCTACACGAGTGTCATAGCAAAAATGAAATGACTGCTAGCTCAACAAGAAGAAACACATCAACGATCTGAACCAGTTACCACCGTAACAGGCGAGAGCTCTTCAATTTGGGAGGACTTCGATGAAACAATAAATCAGCTCCAAGGAAGTCATGACCTGGGATGTGCAGCAATTGTCGAACTAGACAAATATTTGTCTGAGGCATATTTGTGTAGAAACAGCGATCCATTAAACTGGTCGGCACTAGAAGGTTGCTGTACCCAACACTGTATGAACTAGTCCTGAAAATGTTATGCATCCCGGCTACATCAGTTCCCTGTGAGCGTATCTTCTCAAAACCAGGACAAATATGCAACAACAGAAGGAACAGACTCACTTAGAGTAAAATTGAACAAATTTTATTTATAAACCAGAACACTGATTAGTTTTTCCCATAACATATACTCATTGTGTGTGTTGACTGTGCATACTAAAATATATTACAGCTTTTGTATGTTACTTTTTATGCAATTATAGTTTGTTTACATAATATTAATTAGTCTTATTTTCAAAATTTCCCTACCTGATAAAAATACTTAGAATTTTATTGTAATATTTTTATTTTTTCCACCAGATGAAATGTATAACTTTTCTATCTCAAAGTGGCTCAGGATGTAATATAAACCTATCAGTGATTTTTCCTTCATTGCGGACTGCAGTCACACTGTACTTTATGAATGAAAATGCAACCATTTGATTAAGTTTCATTATTACTTCATTTCACACTATCACTATTTAGATGTGGAGGTTTGTTTTGCGGGGCACTCAAAAGTGTCGTTATCAGCATGCTATTTTAGCTCTGTAGCCACTACCACGTGCAAAGGTGAAATATTTATTACATATCTGACAGGTCTGAATGATTGTTGTCACAATACTACAATCATTCAGACATGTCAGATATTTTATGACTATTTCACCTTTGACCATGATAATGGCTACAAAGCCAAAACCACGATAGTACAAAATAAACCAATAATCAAAAATTTTGTCATATCGTGAAAATTTCAATAAACAATACAAAATTCTTACTTATTATCTGTGTTACTTCAAAATAGGATCAAATAACATCAAAATACAGGTATTGTACTGGAATAAACCAAGTTTAAAGGGCAATGTGCCTTCCATTTATTTTCTATTGTGAATGAGTGGTGAGTAATGAAAAAGAGCTAGTTCATTTCATGGAGTGAACAGTTCTGATCCAATCTCTGAAAAGAACAGTTTTGCCCATCTCTAATGTGAAGGCGACGTTGTATGGACTACTGCCGCACTCAACTGGGTGGGCGTAGGCAGTCGTCGCCGGCCACAGTAAATACACTAGTAGCCATTAAAATTGCTACAAGATGAAGATGACGTGCTACAGACGCGAAATTTAACCGAAAGGAAGAAGACGCTGTGATATGCAAATGATTAGTTTTTCAAAGCATTCACACAAGGTTGGCGCCGGTGGCGACACCTGCAACGTGCTGACATGAGGAAAGTTTCAAACCGATTTCTCATATTCAAGCAGCAGTTGATCGGCGTTGCCTGGTGAAACGTTGTTGTGATGCCTCGTGTAAGGAGGAGAAATGCGTACCATCACGTTTCCAACTTTGATAAAGGTCGGATTGTAGCCTATCGCGATTGCGGTTTATCGTATCGCGACATTGCTGCTCGCTTTGCTCTAGATCCAATGACTGTCAGCAGAATATGGAATCGGTGGGTTCAGGAGGGCAATACGGTACGCCGTGCTGGATCCCGACGGCCTCGTATCACTAGCAGTCGAGATGACAGGCATCTTATCTGCATGGCTGTAACGGATCGTGCAGCCACTTCTCGATCCCTGACTCAACAGATGGGGACGTTTGCAAGACAACAACCATTTGCACGAACAGTTCGACGACGTTTGCAGCAGCATGGACTATCAGCTCGGAGACCATCGCTGCGGTTACCCTTGACGCTGCATCATAGACAGGAGTGCCTGCGATGGTGTACCCAACGACGAACCTGGGTGCACGAATGGCAAAACGTCATTTTTTTCGGATAAATCCAGGTTCTGTTGACGGCATCATGGTGGTTGCATCCGTGTTTGGTGACGTCGCGGTGAACGCACATTGGGAGCGTGTATTCGTCATCGCCAAACTGGCGTATCACCCGGCGTGATGGTATGGGGTGCCATTGGTTACACGTCTCGGTCACCTCTTGTTCGCACTGACGGCAGTTTGAACAGTGGACGTTACATTTCAGAAGTGTTACGACCCATGGTTCTACCCTTCATTCGATCCCTGCAAAACCCTACATTTCAGCAGGATAACGCACGACCGCATGTTGCAGGTCCTGTACGGGCATTTCTGGATACAGAAAATGTTCGACTGCTGCCCTGGCTAGCACATTCTCCAGATTTCTCACCAATTGAAAATGTTTGCTCAATGGTGGCTGAGCAACTGGCTCGTCACAATACGCCAGTCACTACTCTTGATGAACTGTGGTATCGTGTTGAAGCTGCATGGGCAGCTGTACCTGTACACGCCATCCAAGCTCTGTTTGACTCAATGCCCAGGCGTATCGAGGCCGTTATTACGGCGAGTTGGTTGTTCTGGGTACTGATTTCTCAGGATCTATGCACCCAAATTGCGTGAAAATGTAATCACATGTCAGTTCTAGTATAATATATTTGTCCAATGAATACCCGTTTATCGCCTGCATTTCTTCTTGGTATAGCAATTTTAATGGCCAGTAGTGTATCTCATCGCAGCAATTCGTCGTAGACACTGAAGGGCCAAAACGCTTTACCACCTGCTTAATGGCGTCTCTGTCCACGTCTGGAATGGAATACAACAGGATTGTCCGTGACGTGGATTCGACAAGCCCTTGATGCGTTTCCGGTGGTATATGACACCAGATGCTTACACACAGGTCGCGCGTTTCCCGTAAATTACGGGAAGCGGAGCTGGTGGCCGGTACAGATCCCTCCCACACAGTTCACATCAGGCGAATACAGGATCCGAGACATGGGCGTAAGTTCACTATACGCTCCTCAAACCACAGGAGCACGAATTTGGCCTCGTGACACAGTCGGTTATCGCGCTGGAAGACGATATCGCCGTCGGGGGAGACATCAAGCGTGAAGGGATGAAGGTGGTACACAGTAATGTTCACATAACCAAAAACTGTCATTCTGCCGTCAATTACGACCACAGATCCCACGGAAGTCCAGGTGGATGTCCCCCATAGCATAATATTCTCGCCACCGACCTGTGTCCATAACGCGGCCCATGTTTCGGGCAGTCGATCGTCTGGTGACGGTGTATCCGAGCAAGACCATCGATGCAGGCGCCACGTTTCCGTTGATCCACGATCCAATCTCGATTATCCCATGTCCACACCAATTACAACTGACGATGTCGTTCGATAAGACTGGGAAAAGGGACGTGTCGTCGGCTGTGGAACCACTGTTCAACAATGTGCTCTGAACGGTGTGCTGCGAAACACCTTGCATGCACCAGCATTATACCATTTCGTCAGATCTGTCAGAGATCGCCGCCTCTTACCTTAAGCTGGTGTTATGCGACACACCTAACGTGTACAACTCTGCACCAGCGTCCCAAGCGTACAGGTCTGAAACTGCCAACGTTTTGGTTAGCTCGGTTACACGATACATCTAACGTGTGTATAATCGCACCAGCGCCCCAGAGGTACATGTTAGGGTCTGCAGACTTCTTTACGCCATTTATGATGAGTGTGAAAGTTGATATTTTTGTACAGCTGCTATTTACTCATATGGAAACTGATGAGAGATCTAGATACGTATTTATTAAGCAGTTATTGTTGTCTTGTGCAGATACAATGAAATGACGTTATGATTTTACAGAATTATAGGCTAAAGTGTTCTTTTTATGTCATACTGGTACAAGCAAATGTGTGGTGTCACTGCCAGACACCACACTTGCTAGGTGGTAGCTTAAATCGGCCGCGGTCCATTAGTACATGTCGGAACCGCGTGTCGCCACTGTGTGATCGCAGACCGAGCGCCACCACACGGCAGGTCTCGAGAGACGTACGAGAACTCGCCCAGTTGTACGACGACGTTGCTAGCGACTATACTGACGAAGCCTTTGCTCTCATTTGCCGAGAGACAGTTAGAATAGCCTTCAGCTAAGTTAATGGCTACGACTTAGCAAGGCGCCAATTGTCACAGTGCATGTATCTTAGGAGTCTCATTTGTATAGTCAAGAGAGATGTATCACAAGGATTGATTAAAAGTTAAGTATATTCCCAAAGTTACGTATTTTCTTTATAGCAGTCATAACTTATCCTGTTCCAGACTTGACGCCAGTCGGCGTGTGTGTACGCGTGCCTTTCGGCTTCCTCCTCAGTGTGGCGTGACTAGCTTGTTACGCCACAACAAAATGATTATCTAAGTTTTCGTTACATAGCATTTTACACACGGAAGACGCAATATCTATGCATAATTTGTCGTGACGGAGTCCGCCTTATTAGGAGAAGGGGAGAATGATGACGTAATGCCAGAGTAGGAATTGGGTTCGACGCTGGCTGGGAAGAAGGGGTGAAGGGTAGACTCCCTGTTAATGACTGAGTTGAGACCCGAAGATCCACAGGAATTTAAGAACTTCGGCAGAATGGATGTGCCTTGTCTACCGTACACGATGGGAGTCGCGCAAGTGACACAGTAATGAGGGAAGCTATTTCACAATAGTGCGATCGCAAAGATGTAAAACGGCTTTTACAATCCCCAGTGGTCTCGGCCGGCATAACTGCTCTGGCTCTTGTGGCTTTTCTCTCAACACTGTCCTTCCTGCCACGCTAAAATAATACAAAAAGATGCAATCACATAAAACACGTGCGGTACTTTCGCCAGTTAACGTGATACGTACACATATTGAAGGTAAACTTATATGTTATACTACGTAAAACATATGTACTCAGAATTAAACACCAGTATGCTATTATGGTACAACGTACCTAGAGGCTCATATAGACACATTTCCATGCTGTATGTCTCAATAAGCATGCTTACACATTCTTTGTTTTATTGGCTCTGAGCACTATGGGACTTAACTTCTGAGGTGATCAGTCCCCTAGAACTTACAAGGGAACCTCCCCATCGCACCCCCCTCAGATTTAGTTATAAGTTGGCACAGTGGATAGGCCTTGATAAACCGAACACAGATCAGTTGAGAAAACAGGAAGAAGTTGTGTGGAACTGTGAAAAAATAAGCAAAATATACAAACTGAGTAGTCCATGGGTCACATAAGGAATATCATGGACAATCTGAGCTGAGGAGCGCCGTGGTCCGGTGGTAGCGTGAGCAGCTGCAAAACGAGAGGTCCTCGGTTCAAGTCTTCCCACGAATGAAAATTTTACTTTCTTTATTTTTGCATGGTTATTATCTGTCCGTTCGTTCATTGACGTCTCTGTTCACTGTAATAAGTTTAGTTTCTGTGTTTTGCAACCGCATCGCAAAACCGTGCGATTAGTAGACGAAATGACGTGCCTCTCCAATGGGAACCGAAAACATTTGATCGCAAGGTCATAGATCAACCGATTCCTCCACAGGAAAACACATCTGATATATTCTATACGACACTGGTGACGGCATGTGCGTCACATGACAGGAATATGTTGTCGACCCACCAGACTTGTACACTTGGCGAATGGGTAAAAAGATTCTTCTACTTTGCCCGATTTAGGTTTTCTTGTGGATGTGATAATCACTCCCAAAAAAGTGATGAAAACATAAGAGTTTGTCACATAAACTGAAAATAAAAAGTTAAACTTTTCACTCGATGGAGGATTTGAACCAAGGACCTTTCCTTCCGCAGCTGCTCACGTTACCACGAGACCATGGCGCTCCTGCGTTCCCAGTCTCCTTGATGTTGCCTATCTTCCCATGAACTACTCAGTTTGTATATTTTGTTTATTTTTTCACAGTTCCACACAACTTCTTCCTGTTTTCTCAATTGATCTGTGTTCAGTTTTTCAAGGCCTATCCACTGTGCCAACTTATAACTAAATCTGAGGGGGGTGCAATGTGGAGGTTCCCTTGTTAGAACTACTTAAACCTAACTGACCTAAGGACATCACACACATCCATGCCCGAGGCAGGATTCGCACCTGCGACCGTAGCGGTCGCGCGGTTCCAGACTGTAGCGCCTAGAACCGCCCGGCCACGCTGGCCGGCTTTGTTTTAATCCTTTTCTACAATAAGAAGTTATCCTTAGCTATACATCATTCCTGGACGGCAACACAAAAAAATTACTCACTGAAAAAGGCGTGGAAGCTCGCGGTATTACCAAAAGAGTCCTCATGAGCTCACGTCATTTCTCGTCTGCTGACTACTCGTGAAAACAATAACAGTCAGAAAGACCGCTCGAAATGCTGCGTTCTTCGCACGCGCGCATACACCTCTTCTACGGCGTATGTGTGGAACCACAACAGACTAGAACGGTTTCTCTTTCTCCTTGGCGGATAAAGCTGAGATCGCAGCTTCCCCCGTTCTGCCGCTAGATGGCAGGCCGCCTACCCCTGAGTTGTAAACGTTGGGTGGATCGAGTAATACAGACTTTACAGAGCGGGAAAACCTCCGACTTCAGGATTCTGAGCTCAGGCCTGTTCGTCCGTCACCTTGTCGCCTACTCCTGGTGTAAGTATACTGTCATATCGCTGGTTTAGTTGTGGAGTATCTTCGCGGGCAGCCGCGTCTTGAGTGGGTCGAGCACGGGACACGGTACTGTTATGTTGGGTAGTGTGTGGCTCTGCGTGTAAGAAGCTTTGTTAGTATTCAGGTTGAAGTTTTGCTACAAGTGCTAATACAGTAAAGTGATTAAATATGGAAGTAATTCAGAGGAAAGCGCGTCAAGATGTAATTAAAAATGAGCAGTGCCGCCGATAACGTATTTATGTATCCTCTCGTTGCGTGTCGCACAGTATCAATCATTCGCGCCGTGTTCGGTCTCCCAGAATGAACTGACGTGAATCAGTAGAAATTAGTTACCATAAAAGAGTGCAGTCAAGTGCCAGTGTCTTGTAGCTAGGCGTGAGGACGTGCGTTCGATCATCGCGTTTCCGCATCGTCAACAGTCAGCCGCGCCGCGACGGTTACGCGCACGCTCGTACAAGTGAGAACTGAGAACTGAAAAATTAACTTTACGAACAGTGTTATATCATTACTAGTGACAAGGAGGACGATTACCAGATATCTGTGTGTGTGACGAGCGTAAGAACTTTCGTTCGATCATTCGGCTTCCGCATCATCAACAATCACCCGCTTCGTGTCGGTTACGCGTACGCTCGTCCGAATGATATTTTGGACTGTTAATGATCAAGATTTTTAATTGGGATAACATTTACGATTTCGAGTGTAAACAGTGCAACCTGTGGTTTCCATACCGTCTCAGAATATAGATGTTCATATCAGACATAGGACAGTGTTGTGTTTTAACGTTGAGTGGCTCCCCTAAACCCGCTTGCATATTCCGATAGATAATCTCAGGCAAGCCAACAGCAGTGTGGAGCAGGACAATACGACCGCCGCGGGATTATCAGGTACGTGATGTGGAGAGGGTGCACTGTCACGAAACGAGAAAACAGTATAAAGGACCCCACCCATTCGTACTCCCGGGCGTGTTACACTGGCTTCACCATACTTCAAGCATTTTCCTCAGATGTTCACAACAGTAACAAGCGAACACCCGACCGGCTTCGCAGTTTCGGAGATGCTCGTTTCCAGGCGCTGGGGCATGATAATGTACGCATTGTCAAAACCGCCTGTGTCAGGGGGTTTACCCATTCACAGGCCGTTTCGTCGCCAGAATGATTCTACAAGGCTCTTTGCTCCGCTTAAAATTCTTTCTTTAATCACGTCATGTGCCCATAACGCCACCAGGCGGCATTCGATCTCGCAGTTGACAGTAGTCATAATGTTTTGGCTCATCGACGTTTATTACAGTGAACGGTAATGCAGATTTCACTTTGTTTATTGAGAAGCTTATCGGGTTCCCTTGTTTTCCCGGTATAAATCTGACATACTTCTAGGGCGTGAAGTGTTGGGAATAAAATATACGAAGGACAAAGAAGAGCAACTGATAGAAGAAAGCAGTAACACACAATGCAGATGCCGCTAAGAGGCATGTCGTTAGTAAGAGGGGGATCAACCGAACGGGTGTTTTGCGAAGACTACATTCCATTGCATTTCGTCCTCTTCACATTTCGCTGCATTTAAGCTTTATGCCTGATATGACACAGGGTAGTGGGTGAGGGAAGTGGTAAGGTACTGGACCATAAAAAGCAACAACATAGTATGAACAATCTTTAGTTTAAAAAAATTCATGTATCAAGGAGTTCATTACATTATCCCGTAGAAACAGTATTAAGTTAGAGTAGGTCCAGACCATTGACCTTCAAGTCTATCAAAGACTAGCATGCATGAATATTCCATAGTTTAGACGTGATGTGTGTCATCTTAAATAAAAGGGACATATCCTCCAATAGCTTTAAAAGGTACACTTCAGCAGAACCTATGTCACCTTGGAGAAAGAAAAGACCTTACTTTGACTGGTTCAAAGATATAATATACCTAAACGTGACGTTTACCACCTTTAATAAAACAGAAATTTGCTTAAACAGAGTCCAAAGATATAATATAGCTTGGACACGACGTATGCCATTTTTAAGAAACAGAAAGTTATTTAAACACCGTCAAAAGATATAACATAACTTAGATTTGAGGTATTTCACACCAGGATTTAGGAAACTCAATACCTTTAATTAAAACAATCCCAAATTATACACTAGCTCAACGTGAGGCCCGGCACCTTTAAAGGAAGCAAGTATTCTTCTGCTATCAAGCACACCAACGCTAGAAAAGCCCCTGGGCCTGATGGCATTCAAAACCGTGTCCTCCAGGAGTTCACGGATAAAGCCGTAGAATACCTCACACACTTAACGAATGCCATCCTGACACACCAACACTTCCCTGACTTTTGGAAGGCGGCCAAGGTCCTGATGTTCAGGAAGCCAGGGAAAGACCACTCCCTCCCACAAAATTACCAACCCATCAGTCTGCTGTGCTCGCTCAGCAAGATTGTTGAGAAGATAATACTAAAACGTATCACTAGGCACTGCATCGCCAGCGACACCCTAAGACCGGAGCAATTCGGCTTTAGGAATCACCACTCGACAACACAACAACTCCTCCGCGTAGTCGAACATATAACACACGGCTACAACATGAACAAAGCCACAGGGGCCGTGTTCCTGGACATCGAAAAGGCTTCCGACCGTCTCTGGCACAACGGACTCATATGCAAACTAAGCGAAGCTGGCTGCCCGGACGGACTCGTACGTCTCATACACTCATATCTCACGAACAGATGTTTCAACACTAACGTGCAGGATAAACAATCAACACAACACGGTATCCAAGCTGGAGTACCCCAAGGAAGCATCCTAGGGCCCATCTTGTTTAACCTGTACATTAATGACTTCCCAGCAACACAAAACACGACGTTAGCCGTCTATGCGGATGACACCGACATCCTTGCGCAAGATTGGAAACCGTCGAACATCAATTCACGAATACAGACAGCATTCAGAACAGCTGAGCCTTGGTTGGAGAGATGGCGTATTAAAGTAAACGTCGACAAGTGCGAAGCAGTTCTGTTCACACGCAGACCGAAACTACTGCGCAAACACCAACACTGTACACCAATAACACTACATACACGCCCAATACGTTTCCGAGAGAAAGTCAGATACCTTGGTGTCTGGCTGGACCGGAAACTTACATGGGGGGACCACATCGAATACGTTGCCAACCGAGCGCACGCGAGGCTCAAACAGCTCTACCCAACGCTCAACAGGGAAAGCACACTGAATAGGAGGGTGTCGAGGTCCATATACATGACACTGATTAGACCTCTGATGACGTACGCAGCTCCCGTCTGGGGATCTGCAGCTTCTACACGACTGCGCTGCATGCAGATCATACAGAACAAGGTGCTACGCATCATTAGCAACGCTCCACGCTACACACGCACCGTGGATCTTCACCATGAATACCGCCTTGATACCCTCAAGGAAGTATTCAAAAAAACACGCCACACGACTATTCAGGAACTCGACACACTCGAACAATCCTTTCATCCTCACTCTGGAAAACTACGATCACAACCACAGGTGGAAGCACAAGCGGCCAAAGACACTGCTAGCTAGGGCATAGCCACCTACGGTAAACTAACATACGCAAACAAGCGACAAACGTTGGCAAGCCCCTGCATATCAGCAACACTGACTGGTAACTACCAGCTGATATTAGAGCCGACCAACAGGCCACAGCAGGGACACCGACGAGCTCGCCACAGACGCACAAACAATCTGCCAACATTCCCTCACACTGTGCTTCCGGTGTATGACCTATCGGACACAAGATCGATAGCAAACCTAACTGTTGCAGGTTGCTGACGCTGAACGAGGACTCTGTACCAGCACCCAGCGCCAGCCGCCGAGCAGCACAAACGCACAACGTCAAGGTATCGACCTGCATGATACCCACTACTAACAAAGCCTATCCTTGCGCAACCTATCGCAGGCAGCAAGACAACCACTACTGCTCTTACCACCCGACATAACTATCGCAGAGGTTTTTTTCCCTTGGCTCTTGCCTTGGCACTTTTTTTCCTCTGCCCTACAAACCGCTACCCTTCGTCAGATTTCGACCAATCTATCTCCAGATGAGCGCGTATTAATGGTTAACCCTAACCAGACGTACGCAAACGTCACAGTACCCACATCCTGCGACGCCTCACTTTAGTGAATACTAACCCTTATGCAGAGATGGCAGTAGACTTTTTGTGCCCGCATCTCGTGGTCGTGCGGTAGCGTTCTCGCTTCCCACACCCGGGTTCCCGGGTTCGATTCCTGGCGGGGTCAGGGATTTTCTCTGCCTCGTGATGGCTGGGTGTTGTGTGATGTCCTTAGGTTAGTTAGGTTTAAGTAGTTCTAAGTTCTAGGGGACTGATGACCATAGATATTAAGTCCCATAGTGCTCAGAGCCAGACCTTTTGTGTTGGCCATCATGCCGGTGTGGGCGTGGAGGAGCTCCACCTCTTGTGTAAAAAAAAAAAAAAAAAGTCTGCTTAACCAGTTTACGCCCGTATCAGGTGTGGAAAATCATGTAACACCGACTGCGTTTCGGTAAGATGAAATAAGAAAATTTTTCAGTGACAAGGCTAGCTATGAAACTCGACGCTCTGAATCGCGCCAAGAATAATCTTACAATACAAAACAAACATAAAAGCAGCCTATCAAACATTTGCAGTAACCTCCTCCCCACACTGGTGCCTTAGCAACACAGGCTTAATATCAAATACTTCAGTGTTCTACTCAAATAAAAGGTAACAGGTTTTGATTAAGGGGTAGGTTCAGAATTATGCTGGTAACAACACCTAACGCTGAGATGATATTTGTTAGTCTTAGCCGGCCGCGGTGGTCTCGCGGTTCTAGGCACGCAGTCCGGAACCGTTGGACTGCTACGGTCGCAGGTTCGAATCCTGCCTCGGGCATGGATGTGTGTGATGTCGTTAGGTTTAAGTAGTTCTAAGTTCTAGGGGACTTATGACCACAGCAGTTGAGTCCCATAGTGCTCAGAGCCATTTGAACCATTTTTTTGTTAGTCTTAAAACAAGGTATTCGAACCTCAAGATAATGTTATTCAAAGGAACTAAATTACTCACGGCGTTAACTAGATCCAACCCTCAGCAAGCCGCGGGCAAGCACTTTAATTATAGTTATCAGTACCAGCGACGAGAAAACACCCTGCTGTTCAAAGCAGAAAGGCGCGGGCGGTATACAAATATGAACTGAGCCAACGACCAACCATCGCCTGGCCTCAACTAACTATCGTTAATTTACAAGTGTGCTTCCGCACGTAAAATGGAGTACACGGCAATTTACAGTAATTAAGTAAAGTACAAAGAACAGGATACAATCATCTTAGCAAGGAAGTATTGACGCCGGCCGGAGTGGCCGAGCGGTTAAAGGCGCTACAGTCTGGAACCGCACAACCGCTACGGTCGCAGGTTCGAATCCTGCCTCGGGCATGGATGTGAGTGATGTCCTTAGGTTTAAGTAGTTCTAAGTTCTAGGGGACTTATGACCACAGCAGTTGAGTCCCATAGTGCTCAGAGCCATTTGAACCATTTTTTTTTTTTTTTTGAAGTATTGACATCAGCAGACACAGTCCTTTGCGAATTTACGGTCACTGCAGTTGTGTCTGAACATTATTAGACCTCGTGACAGGTACATAAATCTTGTGCAGATCAGTGACTCGTGCGCTTTCAGATAAAAGTAATTAAACTTCAACTGAAACTTGTAACGACACTTAGACAGGGCCACAAAATATCTTAACGCCAAACGATGACAATCAAGAAGCGCTACCAAGTGCAAAATTAAATTCAAACTTAATATTTACGTACTGGAAATGAATAGTGCTATACACGAGTTGCAGCGGAAATAAGATTTGACTCATTTGTGTAAGTGAGCACCACGTTCACATAAATCGTGTGTCTCAGAATATCTAACAACAACACACAGACACGTAGACACACAGACACACACACACACACACACACACACACACACACACACACACACACACACACACACACACAAGCAGTATACACTGAGCTGACAAAAGTCATGGGATACCTTCTAATATCGTGCCGGATCTCCTTTTGGCCGGCGTAGTATAGCAGCTCGACGTGGCATGGAGTCAACAAGTCGTTGGGATTCCCCTGCTGGTGCAGAGTATTGTACACGAACTGAACTCTCGATTACGTCCCATAAATATTCGTTGAGATTTATTTCGGGCGATCTAGGTGTCCAAATTAATCGCTCGAATTATCCAGCGATATGGCGCATTGTCATTCAAAAATATTCCATCGTTGTTTAGGAACAAATGGTCGCCAAGTAGCCGAACATAACCAATGTCCAGTGCGTTTCATTTGGACGAGAGGACCCAGTGTATTCCGTGTCAGCAAAGCCTGTACCAATATGGAGCCACCATCAGCTTGCCCAATGCCTTATTGACAACTTGGGCCCATGGCTTTGCGGGGTCTGAGCCACACTCCAACACTACCATCAGCTCTTACCAACTGAAATCGGGATTCATCTGGTCAGGCCACGGTTTTCCAGTCGTTTAGGGTCCAAACAATATAGCCATTAGCCCAGGACAAGCGCCGTAGGCGATATCGTGCTGTTAACAACATCTCTTGCGTCGTTCGTCTGCTGCCACAGCCCATTAACGCCAAATACGGCCACGAGGTCGGATACATTTTCACACCGAGTACAAGTGACACCTTCGCCAAAGCGCTACCCTTTTATACACTACTGACCATTAAAATTGCTACACCACGATGATGACGTGCTACAGACGCGAAATTTAACCGACAGGAAGAAGATGCTGTTATATGCAAATGATTAGCTTTTCAGAGCATTCACACGAGGTTGGCGCCGGTCGCGACACCTACAACGTGCTGACATGAGGAAAGTTTCCAACCGATTTCTCATGCACAAACAGCAGTTGACCGGCGTTGCCTGGTGAAACGTTGTTGTGATGCCTCGTGTAAGGAGGAGAAATGAGTACCAGCACGTTTCCGACGTTGATAAAGGTCGGATTGTAGCCTATCGCGATTGCGGTTTATCGTATCGCGACATTGCTGCTCGCGTTGGTCGAGCTCCAATGACTGTTAGCAGAATTTGGAATCGGTGGATTCAGGAGGGCAATACGGAACGCCGTGCTGGATCCCAACGGCCTCGTATCACTAGCAGTCGAGATGACAGGCATCTTATCCGCATGGCTGTAACGGATCGTGCAGCCACGTCTCGATCCCTGAGTCAACAGATGGGGACGTTTGCAAGACAACAACCATCTGCACGGACGGTTCGACGACGCTTGCAGCAGCATGGACTATCAGCTCGGAGACCATGGCCGCGGTTACCCTTGACGCTGCATCACAGACAGGAGCGCCTGCGATGGTGTACTCAACGACGAACCTGGGTGCACGAATGGCAAAACGTCATTTTTTCGGATGAATCCAGGTTCTGTTTACAGCATCATGATGGTCGCATCCGTGTTTGGCGACATCGCGGTGAACGCATATTCGAAGCGTGTATTCGTCATCGCCATACTGGCGTATCACCCGGCATGATGGTATGGGGTGCCACTGGTTACACGTCTCGGTCACCTCTTGCTCGTATTGACGGCACTTTGAAAAGTGGGCGTTACATTTCAGATATGTTGGGATTCGTGGCTCTACCCTTCATTCGATCCCTGCGAAACTGTACATTTCAGCAGGATAATGCAGGACCACATGTTGCAGGTCCTGTACGGGCCTTTCTGGATACAGAAAATGTTCGACTGCTGCCCTGGCCAGCACATTCTCCAGATTTCTCACCAATTGAAAATGTTTACTCAATGGTGGCTGAGCAACTGGCTCGTCACAATAGGCCAGTCACTACTCTTGATGAACTGTGGTATCGAGTTGAAGCTGCTTGGGCAGCTGTACGTGTACACGCCATCCAAGCTCTGTTTGACTCAATGCCCAGGCGTATCGAGGCCGCTATTACGGCCAGAGTTGGTTGTTCTAGGTACTGATTTCTCAGGATCTATGCACCCAAATTGCGAGAAAATGTAATCACATGTCAGTTCTAGTATAATATATTTGTCCAATGAATACCCGTTTATCGTCTGCATTTCTTCTTGGTATAGCAATTTTAATGGCCAGTAGTGTATCTCATCGCAGCAATTCGTCGTAGACACTGAAGGGCCAAAACGCTTTACCACCTGCTTAATGGCGTCTCTGTCCACGTCTGGAATGGAATACAACAGGATTGTCCGTGACGTGGATTCGAGAGGCCCTTGATGCGTTTCCGGTGGTATATGACACCAGATGCTTACACACAGGTCGCGCATTTCCCGTAAATTACGGGAAGCGGAGCTGGTGGCCGATACAGATCACTCCCACACAGTTCACATCAGGCGAATACAGGATCCGAGACATGAGCGTAAGTTCACTATACGCTCCTCAAACCACAGGAGCACGAATTTGGCCTCGTGACACAGTCGGTTATCGCGCTGGAAGACGATATCGCCGTCGGGGGAGACATCAAGCGTGAAGGGATGAAGGTGGTACACAGTAATGTTCACATAACCAAAAACTGTCATTCTGCCGTCAATTACGACCACAGATCCCACGGAAGTCCAGGTGGATGTCCCCCATAGCATAATATTCTCGCCACCGACCTGTGTCCATAACGCGGCCCATGTTTCGAGCAGTCGATCGTCTGATGACGGTGTATCCGGGCAAGACCATCGATGCAGGCGCCACGTTTCCGTTGATCCACGATCCAATCTCGATTATCCCATGTCCACACCAATTACAACTGACGATGTCGTTCGATAAGACTGGGAAAAGGGACGTGTCGTCGGCTGTGGTACCACTGTTCAACAATGTGCTCTGAACGGTGTGCTGCGAAACACCTTGCATGCACCAGCATTATACCATTTCGTCAGATCTGTCAGAGATCGCCGCCTCTTACCTTAAGCTGGTGTTATGCGACACACCTAACGTGTACAACTCTGCACCAGCGTCCCAAGCGTACAGGTCTGAAACTGCCAACGTTTTGGTTAGCTCGGTTACACGATACATCTAACGTGTGTATAATCGCACCAGCGCCCCAGAGGTACATGTTAGGGTCTGCAGACTTCTTTACGCCATTTATGATGAGTGTGAAAGTTGATATTTTTGTACAGCTGCTATTTACTCATATGGAAACTGATGAGAGATCTAGATACGTATTTATTAAGCAGTTATTGTTGTCTTGTGCAGATACAATGAAATGACGTTATGATTTTACAGAATTATAGGCTAAAGTGTTCTTTTTATGTCATACTGGTACAAGCAAATGTGTGGTGTCACTGCCAGACACCACACTTGCTAGGTGGTAGCTTAAATCGGCCGCGGTCCATTAGTACATGTCGGAACCGCGTGTCGCCACTGTGTGATCGCAGACCGAGCGCCACCACACGGCAGGTCTCGAGAGACGTACGAGAACTCGCCCAGTTGTACGACGACGTTGCTAGCGACTATACTGACGAAGCCTTTGCTCTCATTTGCCGAGAGACAGTTAGAATAGCCTTCAGCTAAGTTAATGGCTACGACTTAGCAAGGCGCCAATTGTCACAGTGCATGTATCTTAGGAGTCTCATTTGTATAGTCAAGAGAGATGTATCACAAGGATTGATTAAAAGTTAAGTATATTCCCAAAGCTACGTATTTTCTTTATAGCAGTCATAACTTATCCTGTTCCAGACTTGACGCCAGTCGGCGTGTGTGTACGCGTGCCTTTCGGCTTCCTCCTCAGTGTGGCGTGACTAGCTTGTTACGCCACAACAAAATGATTATCTAAGTTTTCGTTACATAGCATTTTACACACGGAAGACGCAATATCTATGCATAATTTGTCGTGACGGAGTCCGCCTTATTAGGAGAAGGGGAGAATGATGACGTAATGCCAGAGTAGGAATTGGGTTCGACGCTGGCTGGGAAGAAGGGGTGAAGGGTAGACTCCCTGTTAATGACTGAGTTGAGACCCGAAGATCCACAGGAATTTAAGAACTTCGGCAGAATGGATGTGCCTTGTCTACCGTACACGATGGGAGTCGCGCAAGTGACACAGTAATGAGGGAAGCTATTTCACAATAGTGCGATCGCAAAGATGTAAAACGGCTTTTACAATCCCAGTGGTCTCGGCCGGCATAACTGCTCTGGCTCTTGTGGCTTTTCTCTCAACACTGTCCTTCCTGCCACGCTAAAACATTACAAAAAGATGCAATCAGATCAAACACGTGCGGTACTTTCGCCAGTTACGGTGATACGTACACATACTGAAGGTAAACTTATATGAATGTTTACGTAAAACATATGTACTCAGAATTAAACACCAGTATGCTATTATGGTACAACGTACCTAGAGGCTCATATAGACACATTTCCATGCTGTACGTCTCAATAAGCATGCTTACACATTCTTTGTTTTATTGGCTCTGAGCACTATGGGACTTAACTTCTGAGGTGATCAGTCCTCTAGAACTTAGAACTACTTAAACCTAACTGACGTAAGGACATCACACACATCCATGCCCGAGGCAGGATTCGCACCTGCGACCGTAGCGGTCGCGCGGTTCCAGGCTGTAGCGCCTAGAACCGCCCGGCCACGCTGGCCGGCTTTGTTTTATTCCTTTTCTACAATAAGAAGTTATCATTAGCTATACATCATTCCTCGACGGCAACACAAAAAAATTACTCACTGAAAAATGCGTGGAAGCTCGCGCTATTACCAAAAGAGTCCTCATGAGCTCACGTCATTTCTCGTCTGCTGACTACTCGTGAAAACAATAACAATCAGAAAGACCGCTCGAAATGCTGCGTTCTTCGCACGCGCGCATACACCTCTTCTACGGCGTATGTGTGGAACCACAACAGACTAGAACGGTTTCTCTTACTCCTTGGCGGATAAAGCTGAGATCGCAGCTTCCCCCGTTCTGCCGCTAGATGGCAGGCCGCCTACCCCTGACTTGTAAACGTTGGGTGGATCGAGTAATACAGACTTTACAGAGCGGGAAAACCTCCGACTTCAGGATTCTGAGCTCAGGCCTGTTCGTCCGTCACCTTGTCGCCTACTCCTGGTGTAAGTATACTGTCATATCGCTGGTTTAGTTGTGGAGTATCTTCGCGGGCAGCCGCGTCTGGAGTGAGTCGAGCACGGGACACGGTACTGTTATGTTGGGTAGTGTGTGGCTCTGCGTGTAAGAAGCTTTGTTAGTATTCAGGTTGAAGTTTTGCTACAAGTGCTAATACAGTAAAGTGATTAAATATGGAAGTAATTCAGAGGAAAGCGCGTCAAGATGTAATTAAAAATGAGCAGTGCCGCCGATAACGTATTTATGTATCCTCTCGTTGCGTGTCGCACAGTATCAATCATTCGCGCCGTGTTCGGTCTCCCAGAATGAACTGACGTGAATCAGTAGAAATTAGTTACCATAAAAGAGTGCAGTCAAGTGCCAGTGTCTTGTAGCTAGGCGTGAGGACGTGCGTTCGATCATCGCGTTTCCGCATCGTCTACAGTCAGCCGCGCCGCGGCGGTTACGCGCACGCTCGTACAAGTGAGAACTGAGAACTGAAAAATTAACTTTACGAACAGTGTTATATCATTACTAGTGAAAAGGAGGACGATTACCAGATATCTGTGTGTGTGACGAGCGTAAGAACTTTCGTTCGATCATTCGGCTTCCGCATCATCAACAATCACCCGCTTCGTGTCGGTTACGCGTACGCTCGTCCGAATGATATTTTGGACTGTTAATCATCAAGATTTTTAATTGGGATAACATTTACGATTTCGAGTGTAAACAGTGCAACCTGTGGTTTCCATACCGTCTCAGAATATAGATGTTCATATCAGACATAGGACAGTGTTGTGTTTTAACGTTGAGTGGCTCCCCTAAACCCGCTTGCATATTTCGATAGATAATTTCAGGCAAGCCAACAGCAGTGTGGAGCAGGACAATACGACCGCCGCGGGATTATCAGGTACGTGGTGTGGACAGGGTGCACTGTCCCGAAACGAGAAAACAGTATAAAGGACCCCACCCATTCGTACTCCCGGGCGTGTTACACTGGCTTCACCATACTTCAAGCATTTTCCTCAGATGTTCACAACAGTAACAAGCGAACACCCGACCGGCTTCGCAGTTTCGGAGATGCTCGTTTCCAGGCGCTGGGGCATGATAATGTACGCATTGTCAAAACCGCCTGTGTCAGGGGGTTTACCCATCCCCAGGCCGTTTCGTCGCTAGAATGATTCTACAAGGCTCTTTGCTCCGCTTAAAATTCTTTCTTTAATCACGTCATGTGCCCATAACGCCACCAGGCGGCATTCGATCTCGCAGTTGACACTAGTCATAATGTTTTGGCTCATCGACGTTTATTGCAGTGAACGGTAATGCAGATTTCACTTTGTTTATTGAGAAGCTTATCGGGTTCCCTTGTTTTCCCGGTATAAATCTGACATACTTCTAGGGCGTGAAGTGTTGGGAATAAAATATACGAAGGACAAAGAAGAGCAACTGATAGAAGAAAGCAGTAACACACAATGCAGATGCCGCTAAGAGGCATGTCGTTAGTAAGAGGGGGATCAACCGAACGGGTGTTTTGCGAAGACTACATTCCATTGCATTTCGTCCTCTTCACATTTCGCTGCATTTAAGCTTTATGCCTGATATGACACAGGGTAGTGGGTGAGGGAAGTGGTAAGGTACTGGACCATAAAAAGCAACAACAATCTTTAGTTTAAAAAAATTCATGTATCAAGGAGTTCATTACATTATCCCGTAGAAACAGTATTAAGTTAGAGTAGGTCCAGACCATTGACCTTCAAGTCTATCAAAGACTAGCATGCATGAATATTCCATAGTTTAGACGTGATGTGTGTCATCTTAAATAAAAGGGACATATCCTCCAATAGCGTTAAAAGGTACACTTCAGCAGAACCTGACTATGTCACCTTGGAGAAAGAAAAGACCTTACTTTGACTGGTTCAAAGATATAATATACCTAAACGTGACGTTTGCCACCTTTAATAAAACAGAAATTTGCTTAAACAGAATCCAAAGATATAATATAGCTTGGACACGACGTATGCCATTTTTAAGAAACAGAAAGTTATTTAAACACCGTCAAAAGATATAACATAACTTAGATTTGAGGTATTTCACACCAGGATTTAGGAAACTCAATACCTTTAATTAAAACAATCCCAAATTATACACTAGCTCAACGTGAGGCCCGGCACCTTTAAAGGAAGCGGGTATTCTTCTGCTATCAAGCACACCAACGCTAGAAAAGCCCCTGGGCCTGATGGCATTCAAAACCGTGTCCTCCAGGAGTTCACGGATAAAGCCGTAGAATACCTCACACACTTAACGAATGCCATCCTGACACACCAACACTTCCCTGACTTTTGGAAGGCGGCCAAGGTCCTGATGTTCAGGAAGCCAGGGAAAGACCACTCCCTCCCACAAAATTACCGACCCATCAGTCTGTTGTGCTCGCTCAGCAAGATTGTTGAGAAGATAATACTAAAACGTATCACTAGGCACTGCATCGCCAACGACACCCTAAGACCGGAGCAATTCGGCTTTAGGAATCACCACTCGACAACACAACAACTCCTCCGCGTAGTCGAACATATAACACACGGCTACAACATGAACAAAGCCACAGGGGCCGTGTTCCTGGACATCGAAAAGGCTTTCGACCGTCTCTGGCACAACGGACTCATATGCAAACTAAGCGAAGCTGGCTGCCCGGACGGACTCTTACGTCTCATACACTCATATCTGACGAACAGATGTTTCAACACTAACGTGCAGGATAAACAATCAACACAACACTGTATCCAAGCTGGAGTACCCCAAGGAAGCATCCTAGGGCCCATCTTGTTTAACCTGTACATTAATGACTTCCCAGCAACACAAAACACGACGTTAGCCGTCTACGCGGATGATACCGACATCCTTGCGCAAGATTGGAAACCGTCGAACATCAATTCACGAATACAGACAGCATTCAGAACAGCTGAGCCTTGGTTGGAGAGATGGCGTATTAAAGTAAACGTCGACAATTGCGAAGCAGTTCTGTTCACACGCAGACCGAAACTACTGCGCAAACATCAACACTGTAGACCAATAACACTACATACACGTCCAATACGTTTCCGAGAAAAAGTCAGATACCTTGGTGTCTGGCTGGACCGGGGGGGGGGGGGGGGGGGGGGCACATCGAATACGTTGCCAACCGAGCGCACGCGAGGCTCAAACAGCTCTACCCAATGCTCAACAGGGAAAGCACACTGAATAGGAGGGTGTCGAGGTCCATATACATGACACTGATTAGACCTCTGATGACGTACGCAGCTCCCGTCTGGGGATATGCAGCTCCTACACGACTGCGCCGCCTGCAGATCATACAGAACAAGGTGCTACGCATCATTAGCAACGCTCCACGCTACACACGCACCGTGGATCTTCACCATGAATACCGCCTTGATACCTTCAAGGAAGTATTCAAAAAACACGCCACACGACTATTCAGGAACTCGACACACTCGAACAATCCTTTCATCCTCACTCTGGGAAACGAAACTACGATCACAACCACAGGTGGAAGCACAAGCGGCCAAAGACACTGCTAGCTAGGGCATAGCCACCTATGGTAAACTAACATACGCAAACAAGCGACAAACGTCGGTAAGCCCATGCATATCAGCAACACTGACTGGCAACTACCAGCTGCTATTAGAGCCGACCAACAGGCCACAGCAGGGACACCGACGAGCTCGCCACAGACGCACAAACAATCTGCCAACATTCCCTCACACTGTGCTTCCGGTATATGACCTATCGGACACAAGATCGATAACAAACCTAACTGTTGCAGGTTGCAGGACGCTGAACGAGGACTCTCTACCGGCACCCAGCGCCAGCCGCCGAGCAGCACAAACGCACAACGTCAAGGTATCGACATGCAGGTTACCCACTACTAACAAAGCCTATCTTTGCACGACCTATCGCAGGCAGCAAGGCAACCGCTACTGCTCTTACCACCCGACCTAACTATCGCAGAGGTTTTTTTCCCTTGGCTCTTGCCTTGGCACTTTTTTTCCTCTGCCCTACAAACCGCTACCCTTCGTCAGATTTCGACCAATCTATCTCCAGATGAGCGCGTATTAATGGTTAACCCAGACCAGACGTACGCAAACGTCGCAGTACCCACATCCTGCGACGCCAAGAATAATCTTACAATACAAAACAAACATAAAAGCAGCCTATCAAACATTTGCAGTAACCTCCTCCCCACACTGGTGCCTTAGCAACACAGGCTTAATATCAAATACTTCATTGTTCTACTCAAATAAAAGGTAACAGGTTTTGATTAAGGGGTAGGTTCAGAATTATGCTGGTAACAACACCTAACGCTGAGATGATATTTGTTAGTCTTAAAACAAGGTATTCGAACCTCAAGATAATGTAATTCAAAGGAACTAAATTACTCACGGCGTTAACTAGATCCAACCCTCAGCAAGCCGACGGGCAAGCACTTTAATTATAGTTATCAGTACCAGCGACGAAAAAACACCCTGCTGTTCAAAGCAGAAAGGCGCGGGCGGTATACAAATATGAACTGAGCCAACGACCAACCGTCGCCTGGCCTCAACTAACTATCGTTAATTTACAAGTGTGCTTCCGCACGTAAAATGGAGTACACGGCAATTTACAGTAATTAAGTAAAGTACAAAGAACAGGATACAATTATCTTAGCAACGAAGTATTAACGCCGGCCGGAGTGGCCGAGCGGTTAAAGGCGCTACAGTCTGGAACCGCACAACCGCTACGGTCGCAGGTTCGAATCCTGCCTCGGGCATGGATGTGAGTGATGTCCTTAGGTTAGTTAGGTTTAAGTAGTTCTAAGTTCTAGGGGACTTATGACCACAGCAGTTGAGTCCCATAGTGCTCAGAGCCATTTGAACCATTTTTTTTTTTTTTTGAAGTATTGACATCAGCAGACACAGTCCTTTGCGAATTTACGGTCACTGCAGTTGTGTCTGAACATTATTAGACTTCGTGACAGGTACATAAATCTTGTGCAGATCAGTGACTCGTGCGCTTTCAGATAAAAGTAATTAAACTTCAACTGAAACTGTAAGTAGGCTGTTTATGTTTTCTTATTGGCAACGTTACGTAGCGCTCTGTATGAAAATCACTCGCTGTGCTGTGTGCAGTCTGTGGCTAGTTTGCATTGTTGTCTGCCATTGTAGTGTTGGGCAGCTGGATGTAAACAGCGCGTAGCGTTGCGCAGTTGGAGGTGAGCCGCCAGTAGTGGTGGATGTGGGTAGAGAGATGGCGGAGTTTTGAAATTTGTAAGACTGTCATGAACTGCTACATATAATATGACTATTAAGCTAGCAGTAGTGGCGCTCGCTGTATTGCAGTAGTTCGAGTAACGAAGATTTTTGTGAGGTAAGTGATTTGTGAAACGTATAGGTTAATATTAGACGGGGCCATTCTTTTGTAGGGATTATTGAAAGTCAGATTGCGTTGCGCTAAAAAATATTGTGTGTCAGTTAAAGCACAGTCTTGTATAATTTTTCTAAGGGGACGTTTCAAAACTTATAACGACACTTAGACAGGGCCACAAAATATCTTAACGCCAAACGATGACAATCAAGAAGCGCTACCAAGTGCAAAATTAAATTCAAACTTAATATTTACGTACTGGAAATGAATAGTGCTATACACGAGTTGCAGCGGAAATAAGATTTGACTCATTTGTGTAAGTGAGCACCACGTTCACATAAATCGTGTGTCTCAGAATATCTAACAACAACACACAGACACGTAGACACACAGACACACACACACACACACACACACACACACACACACACACAGAGTATACACTGAGCTGAGAAAAGTCATGGGATACCTTCTAATATTGTGCCGGATCTCCTTTTGCCCGGCGTAGTATAGCAGCTCGACGTGGCATGGAGTCAACAAGTCGTTGGGATTCCCCTGCTGGTGCAGAGTATTGTACACGAACTGAACTCTCGATTACGTCCCATAAATATTCGTTGAGATTTATTTCGGGCGATCTAGGTGTCCAAATTAATCGCTCGAATTATCCAGCGATATGGCGCATTGTCATTCAAAAATATTCCATCGTTGTTTAGGAACAAATGGTCCCCAAGTAGCCGAACATAACCAATGTCCAGTCCGTTTCATTTGGACACGAGGATCCAGTCTATTCCGTGTCAGCAAAGCCTGTACCAATATGGAGCCACCATCAGCTTGCCCAATGCCTTATTGACAACTTGGGCCCATGGCTTTGCGGGGTCTGAGCCACACTCCAACACTACCATCAGCTCTTACCAACTGAAATCGGGATTCATCTGGTCAGGCCACGGTTTTCCAGTCCTTTAGGGTCCAAAAAATATAGCCATTAGCCCAGGACAAGCGCCGTAGGCGATATCGTGCTGTTAACAACATCTCTTGCGTCGTTCGTCTGCTGCCACAGCCCATTAACGCCAAATACGGCCACGAGGTCGGATACATTTTCACACCGAGTACAAGTGACACCTTCGCCAAAGCGCTACCCTTTTATACACTACTGACCATTAAAATTGCTACACCACGAAGATGACGTGCTACAGACGCGAAATTTAACCGACAGGAAGAAGATGCTGTTATATGCAAATGATTAGCTTTTCAGAGCATTCACACGAGGTTGGCGCCGGTCGCGACACCTACAACGTGCTGACATGAGGAAAGTTTCCAAACGATTTCTCACACACAAACAGCACTTGACCGGCGTTGCCTGGTGAAACGTTGTTGTGATGCCTCGTCTAAGGAAGAGAAATGCGTACCATCACGTTTCCGAGTTTGATAAAGGTCGGATTGTAGCCTATCGCGATTGCGGTTTATCGTATCGCGACATTGCTGCTCGCGTTGGTCGAGCTCCAATGACTGTTACCAGAATATGGAATCGGTGGGTTCAGGAGGGCAATACGTTCAAATGGCTCTGAGCACTATGGGACTTAACATCTATGGTCATCAGTCCCCTAGAACTTAGAACAACTTAAACCTAACTAACCTAAGGACAGCACACAACACCCACCCATCACGAGGCAGAGAAAATCCCTGACCCCGCCGGGAATCGAACCCGGGAACCCGGGCGTGGGAAGCGAGAACGCTACCGCACGACCACGAGATGCGGGCGAGGGCAATACGGAACGCCGTGCTGGATCCCAACGGCCTCGTATCAGTAGCAGTCGAGATGACAGGCATCTTATCCGCATGGCTGTAACGGATCGTGCAGCCACATCCCGATCCCTGAGTCAACAGATGGGGACGTTTGCAAGACAACAACCATCTGCACGAACAGTTCGACGACGTTTGCAGCAGCATGGACTATCAGCTCGGAGACCATGTCTGCGGTTACCCTTGACGCTGCATCACAGACAGGAGCGCCTGCGATGGTGTACTCAACGACGAACCTGGGTGCACGAATGGCAAAACGTCATTTTTTCGGATGAATCCAGGTTCTGTTTACAGCATCACGATCTTCGAGTCCATGTTTGGCGACATCGCGGTGAACGTACTTTGGAAGCGTGTATTCGTCATCGCCATACTGGCGTATCACCCGGCATGATGCTATGGGGTGCCATTGGTTACACGTCTCGGTCACCTCTTGCTCGTATTGACGGCACTTTGAAAAGTGGGCGTTACATTTCAGATATGTTGCGATTCGTGGCTCTACCCTTCATTCGATCCCTGCGAAACTCTACATTTCAGCAGGATAATGCAGGACCGCATGTTGCAGGTCCTGTACGGGCCTTTCTGGATACAGAAAATGTTCGACTGCTGCCCTGGCCAGCACATTCTCCAGATCTCTCACCAATTGAAAACGTCTGGTCAATGGTGGACGGGCAAACTCCTCGTCACAATACGCCAGTCACTACTCTTGATGAACTGTGGTATCGTGTTGAAGCTGCTTGGGCAGCTGTTCCTGTACACGCCATCCAAGCTCTGTTTGACTCAATGCCCAGGCGTATCAAGGCTGTTATTACGGCCAGAGGTGGTTGTTCTGGGTACTGATTTCTCAGGATCTATGCACCCAAATTGCGAGAAAATGTAATCACATGTCAGTTCTAGTATAATATACACTCCTGGAAATGGAAAAAAGAACACATTGACACCGGTGTGTCAGACCCACCAGGAACAGACCAGGAACCGCGGTGTTGGCCGTCGAATGGCGCTAGCTGCGCAGCATTTGTGCACCGCCGCCGTTAGTGTCAGCCAGTTTGCCGTGGCATACGGAGCTCCATCGCAGTCTTTAACACTGGTAGCATGCCGCGACAGCGTGGACGTGAACCGTATGTGCAGTTGACGGACTTTGAGCGAGGGCGTATAGTGGGCATGCGGGAGGCCGGGTGGACGTACCGCCGAATTGCTCAACACGTGGGGCGTGAGGTCTCCACAGTACATCGATGTTGTCGCAGTGGTCGGCGGAAGGTGCACGTGCCCGTCGACCTGGGACCGGACCGCAGCGACGCACGGATGCACGCCAAGACCGTAGGATCCTACGCAGTGCCGTAGGGGACCGCACCGCCACTTCCCAGCAAATTAGGGACACTGTTGCTCCTGGGGTATCGGCGAGGACCATTCGCAACCGTCTTCATGAAGCTGGGCTACGGTCCCGCACACCGTTAGGCCGTCTTCCGCTCACGCCCCAACATCGTGCAGCCCGCCTCCAGTGGTGTCGCGACAGGCGTGAATGGAGGGACGAATGGAGACGTGTCGTCTTCAGCGATGAGAGTCGCTTCTGCCTTGGTGCCAATGATGGTCGTATGCGTGTTTGGCGCCGTGCAGGTGAGCGCCACAATCAGGACTGCATACGACCGAGGCACACAGGGCCAACACCCGGCATCATGGTGTGGGGAGCGATCTCCTACACTGGCCGTACACCACTGGTGATCGTCGAGGGGACACTGAATAGTGCACGGTACATCCAAACCGTCATCGAACCCATCGTTCTACCATTCCTAGACCGGCAAGGGAACTTGCTGTTCCAACAGGACAATGCACGTCCGCATGTATCCCGTGCCACCCAACGTGCTCTAGAAGGTGTAAGTCAACTACCCTGGCCAGCAAGATCTCCGGATCTGTCCCCCATTGAGCATGTTTGGGACTGGATGAAGCGTCGTCTCACGCGGTCTGCACGTCCAGCACGAACGCTGGTCCAACTGAGGCGCCAGGTGGAAATGGCATGGCAAGCCATTCCACAGGACTACATCCGGCATCTCTACGATCGTCTCCACGGGAGAATAGCAGCCTGCATTGCTGCGAAAGGTGGATATACACTGTACTAGTGCCGACATTGTGCATGCTCTGTTGCCTGTGTCTATGTGCCTGTGGTTCTGTCAGTGTGATCATGTGATGTATCTGACCCCAGGAATGTGTCAATAAAGTTTCCCCTTCCTGGGACAATGAATTCACGGTGTTCTTATTTCAATTTCCAGGAGTGTATTTGTCCAATGAATCCCCGTCTATCATCTGCATTTCTTCTTGGTGTAGCAATTTTAGTGGTCCGTAGTGTACCTTGTGTACGCGATACTGTCGCCATTTATGTAAGTACATATTGCTATCCCATAACTTTTGCCACTTCCTTGTAAACCACAAGGTGCAGTAGCCACTACAACGGTAGTGCACGCACCTACCAGGCAATCCTCACTACTGTGACACTGGTGGTAAAAAGGAAAGCGAGCGGATCCCATAGGGTCGGTAACCACGTATTTCTAAAAGCGACCTCCTCGTAAGCCGTGTAGTGCGGTAGTAAATAGCCAGACGTGGCTCGGGGTCTGTGAACACTAAAGCTTAGTTTACACGACGACACCAGGTTGCATGCAACTGTGCTACCAGCCACTGCGCATGCGCGCCGCGCGTTCTTGGAACTCGGTGGTGACACAAAACTTTGTCGGCGTGTTCCAACTTTGGCGACAATAGTTGCATGACTTTTCAGGTTATGTGTGTTCGTAGAATGTAGACAAACTGAAATATGAAGTGGGGAACGGAGAAAAATGTTCTCTTTTTGGATATATATGTTTTGCATAGGTGTTTGTGGGATTTCAGTGATGCTGATTACAAAAATAAGCAACATATCGGTGCTCCTGAGACCGGTACGTGCGATCAGAACATAGATAGTTTGACAGTATCTGAGCTGCAGGGCAAAATTTATTAAATTAGGAGCACACATACAACTGAATTTAGAAAAATGCAAGCAAATGTAATACTAGCTGTAGAAATGCTCTTGTCTACAAGACTAAAATCCCATCGTTCAAGTTGGTCACTTTTTTTTTAAGGAATATTGTTGACAGGAGGGAAGGCTACGCAAATCAAGAAGCTGCATTCTTTGTTCAATATTCATCTGTTTAAAACGTCGCAGTACTGCTCCCCGTTCACATATGTTTGAATTTTGATATTTTGCCACTGTACAGATCTATCTTCAAGACAGTAGTTTGCAAACCATTCTCTTCTTAATGCGGCCTGCTTCGAATAATTCCTGCTGTTAATATTAATAATTATTACTGCTAATAATTATTGGTGTTAATGAAAAAACGTCATCACCAACTGAAACCGCATCTCATAGCATGCCGAGTGTTCTCGATTGTAATGCATTGCAATGTGATATGTAATTTCAGGTCTGGCGACAGTGCTTCATGCATTACATTATCTTTATTCCTTATTGCATAATTAACTCTATTTAGAAGAAACGTTAACAGTTCTGGTGACATTCTAAGATAACTAAAAGAACTTCTTGGGTCTTCTATTACAAAATATTTCAGCAAGGATGCTGAGCAACCGAGCTGACGTCTTTTCTTCATCCTGTCACGAATCGAAACACGTTTCATATATTTTTCGTATGCAGCGATCCCACACAGCAAGCTTTAACTCCATCACAACTCGTGCGACGTGCAGCTACCAAAACTTTCATTTCAGGCACGACTCAGGAACTCACAAAACGGCGAAACTGAAGTATGTACTGGTTTCGCCGTATCTACAGTCAAATATGCAACCATTTGCGTGCAACTCATTCCGCGCAACGAGTTGCGCAACCCAATGTCGTCGTGTAAACTAGGCTTAACAGAACTACACGGGCATCACCTCTGTGCGGTACAAACATCGGCTGCCGCTGCCAGCCCCCATCAGTCCGGTTCACCACGGCGGCCCAGCAGAGCTACTCGGCGCACACCCAGCTCACTCGCCGGCCGAAGTGGCCGAGCGGTTCTAGGCGCTTCAGTCTGGAACCGCGCGACCGCTACGGTCGCAGGTTCGAATCCTGCCTCAGGCATGGATGTGTGTGATGTCCTTATGTTAGTTAGGTTTAAGTAGTTCTAAGTTCTAGGGGACTGATGACTTCAGCTGTTAAGTCCCATAGTGCTCAGAGCCATTGGAAGCCAGCTCACTCCTACAGCCCGTAAACAACTCCTCTCCTGGCTGCTCGCGCAGACCCTTCCAAGCTCTCTCATAGCCACCGGCGCGACCTGCAGCGGTCAGCCGGCCGCTAGAGACTCTTGCTACGGCGGTTATGTCGAAACAGGCGAATAAATAATCTATATACTCGCCACACGGTGCAATGCTGAAGACTTCCAAAATTGGTTATACCTCTCGGAATGTATGGCACGAAAAGTACAAAGTGATACGAGTGGCACCTCTTTATGAACTCCTTAGCAATTTAAGAAAGATTCTCATTTTCAAAGTAATTCTATGTATACAGGGTGATTTTTTCCACCTTGTACAAACTCTAGGGATTAATCGATGACCATGCTAGAGACCATTTGTTCAATCATACTTTGTTACAGGGACTGCTGTCTTATATGCGCTGTACCATGCACCCTCAGTAACGGTATGCATGGTTTCCTCCTAGAGGGTGACACTCCTCCTCATACATCATGCCCTAGCGCCATCTCCTGCCGTAGTATTTGGTAATGTGTCAGATTCACGTCTCTTGCTGCCTCACCTTGTAGTGGATGTTATACAGCGTCGTACACATGGGTTCTATATACGAATCGAGAGCTTGCCGACATGGTGTTTACTTACGGAAAGACAAATGGCAACAGGCGGTGGGCAGTAAGGTTGTATCAGGAGGCTAACAACAATCACAGCATTCAACCTTTGCAACAGTGTTTCGCCGTTTGTCTGAACACGGTCCTTTCAGGAAGCAGGAAATCATGGAGGACGTAGCCGAAATGTTCGGACACAGACTTGGAGGGAAGTGTGATTAACACTGTGAATGGCGACCTCCATGTCAGCACTAGGCAGTTTGCCAGCCAGTACAGGGTAAGGCAGACAGATGACCATGTGGAACTTCTCCATGACAACTGTTCCTACCTTCATCATTTACAGCGTATGCAGGTCTTACTAGCGACAGACTTTCCACATGAGGAGCAGTTTTCTCACTAGTCTTCTCACCAGGCAACCACGATTCAAGAATTCATGTAAGCCATTCTATTCACAGATGCGGTCTTCTTTACACAGAGTGGTATCTCCAACTTTCATAGCAGTCATCTGTAGGACAGCATGCAGAACCCCCATGATATGGTGACAGCAAATCATCAGCATCGGTGCAGCAGGAATTTGTGGGCCAGGATAATTGGAGACCATATTTTGGGACCAGTCTTCCTTCCACGTCGCCAGTTGTGTTGATCACAAACTATTGCTCCAGAAGTTGGACCATTATGGAATACGGGGAGTAGCTCACAATTCGTTCACTTCCTTCTTCAGCAACAGACAGCAAAAGGTCATTATTCACAATGTTAAGAATGGCTGTGATATGGGGTCTGAGTGGGGTACAGTCAAGTGGGGGGTGCCCCAGGGATCAGTATTGGGGCCACTCTTGTTCCTTATTTATAAAAATGATATGCCCTCTAGTATTACGGATAACTCTAAAATATTTCTGTTTGCTGATGGTACTTGCTTGAAAGTAAGGGATGTTGTGTGCAATATTTGCTCGGTTTCAAATAGTGAGGTTCATGACCTAAGTTCATGGCTTGTAGAAAATAAACTAACGCTAAATCACAGTAAGACTCAGTTTTTACAGATTCTAACACACAATTCAACAAAACCTGACGTTTTAATTTCACAGAACGGGCATATGATTAGTGAAACTGAACAGCTCAAATTTCTAGGTGTTCAGATAGATAGTAAACTGTCGTGGAAATCCGACGTTCAGGATCTTGTTAAAAGAGTTAATGCTGCCATTTTACTATTCGAAAGGTATCTGAAGTGAGTGATCGTTCGACACGAAAATTAGCCTACTTTGCTTATTTTCATTCGCTTATGTCGTATGGCATTATATTTTGGTTTAACTCTTCCCATTCTGAAAGGATATTTTTGGCTCAGAAACGGGCGGTTCGGGCGATAAGTGGTGTAAGTTCACGAACCTCTTGTCGATCCCTGTTCAGTCTGGGTATTTTGACATTGGATTCTCTATGTATATATATATTCCTTACTGTCACTTTTTGTTAACAATGTTAGCTTATTCCCAAGAATAAACAACTTTCCCTCAGTTAATACTCCACAGAAATCAAACATGCATTTGGATCAGACTTCCTTAACTCTTGCGCAGAAAGGCGTGCAGTATACTGCCGCATCCATTTTCAATAAGCTCCCACTCGAATTCAAAAATCTTATCAGTAATCCACGCGCTTTCAAATCGAGACTGAAGAGTTTCATCACGGGTGTCTCCTTCTATTCTGTCGAGGAGTTTCTTGAAAAATTAAGCTGATTCATGTATTGTTGATTGCGTTTACTTAAACATGGACGGATTTTTTCGGGTCCATAAACATTTTATTTTTATCTGTTATTACTTATACGTTGTAATTTCATGTACGGACACGTTCCATGACCTCGGAGATTTGCTCCTCAATTTGGTGCTACGGAACTTGGCGTGTAAATAAATAAATAACAGGCCGGAACTACCGGAGTTTCTTGCGGGTGACTTTGCCTCCCCTGGTGGAAGAGGTGCCATTGATGATTCGAAGAGTGAAGTGGCTGCTACACGATAGTGCTCCAGCCCACTTAATCATTAACCTACGGAAGCATCTCGATCGGAAATTACTTTCAATACATGCCCCACATGAAATAAAAAATGTTTTACAAATGCATTCGAAATAGATTTGGCAGTAGCTTTGCGTAACGGAGAGAAGGTAACAAATTTCGAAGTGAGTTCAACAGCGACAAAGACGTAACAAAAACCTCTATTAGATCTGGGAATCGGATCAAAAATGTCTACAGCGGCCATATGTCTCAATTTAATGGGTACAATGGGATGTAACGGAGGAATACGAGGTGTGACTAGAAAAAAACCGGACTAGTACTGGTGAAACAATAAAACGAATACAATAAGGCTGAAAGTCGCGTGGCCTGTCACGCGACTCTCGCTCCGCCTACTGCTCGAGTTTCATCTGCCTCCTGCACTCAGTCTGCCCGTGGCGTCTGTTTTAAGTAGTTGACGTTTTGTTTGTGCGTCGGAAAATGTTGAGTGTACAGAAAGAACAGCGTGTTAACATCAAATTTTGTTTCAAACTAGGAGAATCTGCAAGTGAAACGTTTGTAATGTTACAACAAGGGTACGGCGATGATTGCTTATCGCGAACACAAGTGTTTGAATGGTTTAAACGATTTAAAGATGGCCGCGAAGACACCAGTGATGACACTCGCACTTGCAGACCATTGTCAGCAAAAACTGATGCAAACATTGAAAAAATCGGTAAACTTGTTCGACAAATTCGCCGTTTAACAATCAGAGCAGTGTCTGAGTTAACAGGAGTTGACAAGGAAAGTATCGAACAAGTTTACCGATTTTTTCAATGTTTGCATCAGTTTTTGCTGACAATGGTCTGCCAGTGCGAGTGTCATCACTGGTGTCTTCGCGGCCATCTTTAAATCGTTTAAACCACTCAAACACTTGTGTTCGCGATAAACAATCATCGCCGTACACTTGTTGTAACATTACAAACGTTTCACTTGCAGATTTTCCTAGTTTGAAACAAAATTTGATGTTAACACGCTGTTCTTTCTGTACACTCAACATTTCCCGACGCACAGACAAAACGTCAACTACTTAAAACAGACGCCACGGGCAGACTGAGTGCAGGAGGCAGATGAAACTCGAGCAGTAGGCGGAGCGAGAGTCACGTGACAGGCCACGCGACTTTCAGCCTTATTGCATTCGTTTTATTGTTTCACCAGTACTAGTCCGGTTTTTTTCTAGCCACACCTCGTATGTGAAGTCTTGTCTGATGCAGCTTTCTGGCAGATTTTACATGACGCTAAAACTCGTCGAATACGTTTCTCCATGTTGGCAAAATAACAGTTCTGTCTCAGTATATAAAAAAAATATTTTCTGGCTCCATAGTGTGCGTAACTTAAATGAGTATACCAAATTAATTTGTTAACAAGCTTGTCAGGAATACATAATAACCAGTTGTTGCTGTCAGGGTGAGAGCGACGAAAGAGAATATTATTGCGTACAGTATAATGGTTTCTAATGGTAACTTTGTTCCTATCTTGCCAAAGGTATTTAATTTCTTTCCATACGTTGCCTTTGCTCTGCTCATGTGCTATTTCTCGTAATGACGGCGAAATTAAATTTTCAAATGCAACTTGTTGAATATACATGACGCTAAAATTTGCTTGGGAGAAGTTGGTTGCGATGTCTTGCTGATTGTTGCTGAGAGAATGGGATAGGGCGTCTGCTACAATATCTTGCAAAAGCGATGTTTTTAATTACTGTAGTACCGTCTTCTTCAATTTCCTGAAAAATGTGTACGCCTAAAGCGGTGTTGGAACTGTCGGTGGCAATGGAAAAATTTCTGGTAGGATCTGGGTGTGATAAAAGTGGTGCATTTAACAAAGCATGTTTCAGATTAACAAATTAAGACTTTGCTTGGCTATCCCAGGACCAAATAGCGTTTTTACCCGTCAGCTGGCATAATCTAGGGGTGTCTAAAGCAGAGTATTGAATAAATTTACGGAAGAAGTTAATTAATCGAAGAAAGCTGCGTAGTTGTTTCTTCGTCGTTGGAACAGTAATGTCACGTAAAACTTGAAGTTTTTCCGGGTCAGGCGCAATGCCTTCTGCTCAAATTACATGTCCAAGAAATTTTATGGAAGTTTTGCCAAAGTGCGATTTGCTAAGATTAACTGTGAGTCCTTGTGCATGATAAGTTTGCAACAGTTGTTTCAGAATCAAATTGTGTTCAGACCAGTTAGCTTCTGCGATAAGGATGTCGTCTACATACGTTGTGATTCTGTCTTTAAGTTCTGTCGGAAGTATAGTATTCAAACCGCGAATAAATGCCGCTGAAGAAATTGTTAAACCGAAAGGTAATTTGCAAAATTGAATCCGATTTCAAATCTAATGTAGAATAAATAGCAGTACCATGAAATTTCTGTAGCAGTTCTTCTAGTGTCTGTGGGCGATCTGTTTCATTAATAATAATGTCGTTGACATGACGCGAATCAAGTACGAGGCGAAGTGATCCATCCTTTTTCTAACAATATGGAGCGGGTTTATGTACGGACTAAATGCCGGTTCAATAGTTCCTTGATCAAGCATAGCTTGCAATTCTTTCTTAACTTGTTCTCTGTGGATATAAGGAATAGGATAATGTTTAGCTTTAAATGTGTCATTCTGTTTAACTTGAAATTCCTACATAAAACCGGACATTGTACCAGGGACGTTGTCAAAAACTGGAGCTTGCTGTAAAAGAATTTTGCGTAGCTGAGTACGTTCGTCATACGTATTTGCGTTGCTCCGTTTTACTTTATCAGAAATCATTTGCATAACGTCATAGTCGGCTTCGTCTGGTGTATTGTAGTTGTGTACCTACGTATCTGTGATGTTACGTGATGTAAAAATGACTTCTGTGCGATTACTTGCTTGTTCTTCTGCAGATAAAGCGTGCTGAAATTCTAATGCCAGTTGTACATTTTCATCCTTTAACATTAAATAATAATTTTGAAAGTCAACAACTGCGTCGTGTTGTACCAAAAAATTCGTACCTAAAATAACGTCTGTTGTCAATAAGGGAACAGTCCAAAAATTTGAGTGGAACGTATGACCTGCAATACAAAATGATAAGTGTGTCTGTAATTTTACATCTACTCCTTTACCAGATACTGCCCCTTTTACTTTAGTTTTGCCTAATGGTAACGTAGGATAGGTGTTCTGTTTTTTTGTATAGCTGGTTTTTCATGCAAAAGTGTGTCTCGGATGTCGTCAAAAGTAACAACATTTTCGTGAACAAGATCCTGTGTATCAAAAGTATTGCTAACGTTGCTAGAAGATGCAATATGTACTGCATCTAGTCAAATTCTTTCTGACGTGCTGTTATTTGCAGGAGGATGCTGTGGCATTTCGACTATTTGTACTGTTCTGTTACTTCGTCCTGACGTATTAGGTTCGGGATGATATCGACTGTCTGGTTCATTCATGATAATCTGTTGTTGTGGATGACTCTGCTGCTGATAAGACCTACTGTTATTAAATGTACGCTGAAAACTGTACTCATTACTTTTACGTCTGTCATGATAATCATTACTATACGGCGCGTTGCGATAGAAATTGCAATGATGTGTCTTCTGTACGTAGCGATTTCCTTGGTGCTGTGCGTTACTATTTGGCGGAGCCGACGCTATACGTATAGGCGGCGAAACATTAAAGCTTGGTTGACCTTGCGCATTACATTGTTGATTAGGTATACTTACCGGCTGGTTTTGTTGCTGGTGTGGGGGAAAACCTCTATTGTTGCCAAAATGTCTTTGCGGTTGCTGATAATTATGAGGATACTGCTTATTAAAATTCTGGTGGTTGTCATTCCTGGAGCGTCTATCACCTTTGCTATTAAAATAGCGTGGCTGATCGTAATTACTATATGCTTGTTGGCCTTGGTTATGACGTGAAAAATTTTTGTTTATGAAAGAATAGTCTGATTGCTGAACTTCCAAAAGCTGTAACAGATCTCTAAATGCCGAAATATTTTCTTTCTGTTGTCCTGTTGAAAGTGATACTCTTAACGATCGTGGTAATTTTGAAATACATAACTGGATAAGTGCTGATTCACTGTATGGCTCACTTAAGTATTGGTTTTGTTGGACCATGTGTTCAAAAAATTGCGTGACAGTGGGAAAATTTGAGTTCTCATAATTCGGTAAGCTAATTAACTGATCCTTGATTCCGCGCTGTGTCGTCTTCGACCAATACGCTGACAGAAAAGCATTCTGAAATTCTTCTACCGAATAACATTGTCTCGCGATCGGTCTCATACGAGTTGCCGGTTCGCCTTCCAAAAAACTGCAAATAGCTTCAAGTTTGTGTTTTACGGGCCAAGTTGGTGGAAATGCAAAGCTAAATTGTTGTATCCAATCCACAGGGTGAATCTGTGTTCTGTCATTTTTAAATTCCTTAAATTTCCTAACGGACAGAAAGTGCCTGTAATCAAAAGTCATGATAATCTGTTGTTGTCTCTGAATGTCTGATCGGATTCATGATTGATGAGAATCATTAGTCTGTCTCTGTTAGGAATCTAAGTTACGTACTCTCTGTAAACTACCTAAATTATACTGGCTGTGTGAGTGTGACAAATGTTCAGAATGTGGCGTATGCTGTGACGTGTTAGAGGCTGAAACATTTTTCATTACTGTCACTTCTTGCTGTAAAGATGATAATTTTCTAGGTAATATATTATTGGACGAACCTATCTCACTGATTGGCTGCTGTATGTTTTGGAATTCAGGTGTTTGATTGAACTAAACTGGTGACGTATCGTCTGATTTGGTGTCACTGTTATTTTCGATAACGTCAATACGACTGGCCAATTCATCAAATTTTTCAGTCAGTGCTTTTACCTGATCATCATTTTTAGTGTCCCAAGCATTAATTTGTTTTTGCATTTTACGTGTGGTTTTGTTTAATTTCTTAACGTCTGCGTTAATGGCATCAGGATCCTGCATTAATTCTAACTGTTCAAGTCTGTCGGTCACTGTCTGAAAGTCTACTGTGTGTGTGTCTGTTTTTGTTTTAAGATCGAAGATTTCATCATGCAATTCAGTGTTCAACTGCTTGATAGTATTGATTTCGTCTGCTACTGTAACAATGTTGTTGTCTATGTATGTTTTTGCTTTCGTAAACAGCTTACGCTTATCTTCCTGTCTCTGTGGAGTAATTGTTTCCATGACTTGTTTCTTTACTTTGTTCTGTTCCTGTATAAATTTACGGCAACGCGTTTCACTGTTTTGTAGGTGGTGATTAAAACGTTCGTCAATTTGGCTGTTCTGTTGTTCAAATTTCTTGTCTACCTTCGCATCCAGCGTGCGTGAAAATTCTGCTGACATTAATTTAAACTCGTCGCGTAACTGTGTTGCGTTTTCTGAACATTGTTTAGCAAGTGCACTAATATCATCTCTTAGTAATTTCGTTGTGGCTGCATGTGTATTACTTAATTCTTGTGCAACAGATCTAATTTCTTCACTATTGTTACTAGCACAAGCCTTAATTTCCTCACGTAATTGTTCTTTAGTATCATGACATTGCACGGCAACGGCTGTAATCTGTCACTAAGTTGTTTGTTCTGTTCACTAAGTTGTTTACTCGATTCATTAAGGTTGTCGTGTTTTTCATTAAATTGTTTGAGATTTTCATTAAGTTGTTTATAATTGTCTTGTTTTTCATTCGACTGTTTCAGATTTTCATTAAGTTGCCTATAATTGTTGTTTTTCATTAAGGTGTAGCAATACTGTCATAACTTGATCCAAGCCAAAATTAGCGACTCTTTTCTCTGTGCTGTGTGATGGTGTATCTGCATGTGTCACGATTCTGTAACCATTTGGTCAGTGTCTGATTCACGAAAAGGTTTGCTAATCGGATGTGCACTGTTGGCCACTACATCGGAATTAAATAAATCTGACGTGTTTCGTGTATATTGTTCACCTTCGTTAGAAACATTTATCTGTTCACTGTGTAAATTTTGCAAATCAGGTGTGTCAAACTGGGCAGCGTTCATTGTATCGGAACGTGCCGCGTCATCAGTTGTCGTTAAATTTAGTGTGGACATAATTGAATTTGTTTGTTCATCATTTGAAACAAAATCATTACTGGTGGTCGGCACGCACTGACTGCCTGTAATTGGAGGATTATCATTGTGACACCGTGTGTCGCTAATATTACCAGACAAATTATTCAAGTCGGCTTTTTCACTCATTACGGATCGCGATGTACTGTTAGCAGTTTTTGGCGGCATTTTCACAACTCAAAGGTAGGCACAACATCAAAGACAAAGCAAAGTGGAACAAATACAATAACAACAAAGAGCAATAAATTGCCGATGATCTGTGAAAGAAGAAGTGACAAATTAGTAAATGCGTTGCGCCAGATGCAAACTACGTTTAACATTTGGTAAATAAGAGCAAATATATAACTGACTACTTCTCAGAAATTCACAAAAAAATATGATCCTGGCCGGTTGTCGACAAGTGTAACCTCCCAACAGTAAAAAATATATATATATAGCATTCACATTTAGTATAACCTACCAACAGATAAATTCCGTAACATACCAATAATAAAATGTGACTAATCTCTCGATAAAATTATGGCTCACTTATAACCTTTCAATAATTGACTGTGAATTTAAACTGGTAAATTTTGGACGTCATCTGTGCTGCGTCATGGCCATGCAAGACCTTTCTGAATAAACTGAAAATTCTTACCTCAGTGAAGTCGCCGGATAATGCGTATATATCTGCTCCTATAAGAAATTTTTCTGGCACAGCCTAGTGCATTGCTAGCCGCTAGATTTATTATGTATAAAAGGAAACGACTGATTTTTCTTTACGATTATCGGGATGACCATGGATTGCAGAAATTAGTAAATTCTTTAAATTCAGACGAATGATTGTCAAAAGGTTAATTTTAAAAAAGGATTATTATTAAAAGATGTTTTGAAACAGTTACATGGGACTTGATATGAGAATAGTACAAACTTTGTTGTAACTACATATGCGCGCGGTTGCTTTTATCTTATATTACATCGCTCAGGCACCGCCATCGCTCCCCACGACCGGCCCAGTCAACTTCATACACACGACTGCCAGCTACTACTTAATCCTACTGACACTGCTCTTACTGTAGCCAACACTGCTCTCTGGTCTGAGATTCTCTTATAGCTTACATATCGCAGGCAGCGCGTGAGCAGTCCATCGAAATTACATCTTCTCGAGTGCACTAGCAATAAATTCCTTATTCATGGACCTCTTACAATATAAATATCGTACTTTGGCTTAAACGATGTTGGCGGGCCACTTGCCGGGAGCTAGTATTAGGGTTCTTCTTAATATCCTGTAGAACTCGGTCCTCCGAATCTGCTGTAAGTACAGTTCGTCGCGTCACTGCGAGTTCGTCTGTCTGAAATGACCCACGATCAAACAAAGACCCAAAAAGGGCTTGAAATGTCGTGTTATGTGGCTGGTGTACATGAGGGTATTTGTCTTGGTATAGCCATGCTACCTCTCGACAATTTCCATTTGCCTTGCTGTACAAAAACACCATCTCGGCTTGTTTCCAACATGAATACCGGGCCATTCTGCTGCTCACAGCTCGCTGTGTGAATCACACACCCTGCAAGGAACACACGGCATGTGGTCAGAGTCTGCCGTGTCAACGATACATTTCCGAGTACGTATTCACATGACCTTTTTTCCTCTATTTGCAGTCAGGAGTCTGTCCCTACAGTTTGTCGCTTTTGTTAATGTTCACGATTTATACTTATTCACGACAATAACTCGTTCGTTCTATCCCATTCTCTTCGGTTGTCTTTACGATTGCCATAGCGATAGCTGCCTTTGCTCTGATGAAGGTAAGTGTCTGTTTCTAACTGAAATAATAACGGTTGACAAGATTCAGTCAACCTTCAACACGTCATTTCCTATCTTTATTAGTCCGAAACATTAAAGCTAAATGTGGCTACTGTAGTTGTACTAGTGGAAACTAATGTGGTTTGCGTAACGCTGTTGACTTATTTTCAATCTCGATAGCCATTACTTGTATCTACTGTTCAACAGAACCTGCTCATAGTTCATTTGCTTTCCCAGTCCGATACTTTATTTGGTTACACGGTGCAAGTAGTTTTACAGTATACATGGAATGAAACCACACAAGCCGAAGCTACTCAATGACTTAGGCGTGAGCAGAAATCAATGAGTTTCCTCTTAAGAAAGAACTGAATCCAGATATGAGTAAAAGGAAAAATATTACATGCAGCCTTTGTTAACAATGCAACAATAAACTCAGAGATATTTAAATTAGATAACCATTTCTCTCAATTGCGACGAATCTATAGCTGATTCTCTTGAAATACTACTAAAACCTACAAAAGAAAGATTTCATGATCTTGTTGTGAGATAAAAAATGGTTCAAATGGCTCTAAGCACTATGGGACTCAACATCTGAGGTCATCAGTCCCCTAGAACTTACAACTACTTAAACCTAACTAACCTAAGGACATCACACACATCCATGCCCGAGGCAGGATTCCTACTTGCGACCGTAGCAGCCGCGTGGTTCCGACTGAAGCGCCCAGAACCGCTCGGTCACAGCGGCCGGCTGTGCGTTAGGTCAAATAATTATAGAGGTCAGTTTTATGCGGCACATCTACGCAAAATTCTGTTTAAGGAAGAAACATCGTTTACAGACCATGGCCAAGTCAATATTTGCAATATGCACTAATTGTCAGTTGCAAATCCAAGCTGACTCAAAGAAGTGGATAAAAACAACGCTCTTGGTCTCTCAACGTTTGGTGCGTGTTTTTCGAGACCTGCATCATTGGTCCCTGTTTTATTGATGGGAATTTAAATACACTCAAGTGTCTCGAGTTCCCACGGTGCGCTGCTGCCACAGTTGCTGGAAGACATACCACTGGACAGAAGAAGACAATCACAGTGGTACCAACATGATGGATGTCCTTCCCATTCCGACAGACCTTCTTAAGAGAACATTTACAGAGCATCGGAACGGTCTTTCAGGAAACGCATTCTCTAAACTTAACACCTGTAACGAAAATTAAAACAAGAGGTCTGTTAGGAAACACCGATGACTTCCGAAGACATGAAATACCTTATAACACGGGCCTGAGCTACCGTTAACTTCAGATGAAATTCAACATGCAATATTGTTTCTCCACAATCACTTTACATTGTGTAACAATGCTCAAGGCTAACATTTTGAGCACTTTGTATGACAGTCATGATAAAATACACGCGACCCTTACCTAAGTTATATGTTTGATTACTTTTGGTATAATAGGACAGGTTATCTAAATACTATATGACGAAGTCTCATACACTATTTGATCAAAAGTATCCGGACGCCCCCAAACACATACGTTTTTCATGTTAGGTGCATTGTGCTGCCAGCTACTGCCAGATACTCCATATCAGCGACCTCAGTGGTCATTAGATCTCGTGAGAGAGCAGAACGGGGTACTCCGCCGAACTCACGTACTTCGAACGTGGGCAGGTGATTGGGCGTCACTTGTGTCACACATCGGTACGCGAGATTTCCAGACTCCTAAACATCCCTAGGTCCACTGTTTCCGATGTGATAGTGAAGTTGGAACGTGAAGGGGCACATACAGCACAAAGCGTACAGACCGACATCGTCTGTTGATGTTGACCGGCAGAGACTGCCGACAGTTGAAGAGGGTCGGCCGGCCGCGGTGGTCTCGCGGTTCTAGGCGCGCAGTCCGGAACCGTGCGACTGCTACGGTCGCAGGTTCGAATCCTGCCTCGGGCATGGATGTGTGTGATGTCCTTAGGTTAGTTAGGTTTAAGTAGTTCTAAGTTCTAGGGGACTGATGACCACAGCAGTTGAGTCCCATAGTGCTCAGAGCCATTTGAACCATTTTTGAAGAGAGTCGTAATGTGTAATAGGCAGACATCTATCCATACCGTCACTCAGGAATTCCAAACTGCATTAGGATCCACTGCAATTAAACTTTCGACGATTGAACAGTGGAAAAAATGTTGTGTTGAGTGAGGAATTACGGTACACAATTTGGCGATCCGATGGCAGGGTGTGGGTGTGGCGAATACCCGGTAAACGTCATCTGCCAGCGCGTGTAGTGCAAACAGTAAAACTCGGAGATGGTGGTATTTTGGTGTGTTCGTGTTTTTCATGGAGGGGGCTTGCAGCCCATGTTGGTTTGCGTGGAACTATTACAGGATAGGCCTACATTGATGTTTTAAGCACCTTCTTGCTTTCCACTGTTGAAGAGCAATTCGGGGATGGCGACTGCATCTTTCAACACGATCGTGCACCTGTTCATAATGCACGGCCTGTGGCAGAGTGGTCACACGACAATAACATCCCTGTAATGGACTGGCCTGCGCGGGGTCCTGACTTGAATCCTATCGAACACCTTTGGGATGTTTTGGAGCTCCGATTTCGAGCCAGGCCTCACCAAACCACATCGATAGCTCTCCTCAATGCAGCACTCCGTAAAGAATGGGCTGCCAGTCCCCAAGAAACCTCCCAGCACCTGACTGGACGTATGCCTGCGAGAGTGGAAGCTTCCATCAAGGCTAAGTGTGGGCCAACACCATACTGAATTCCAGCATTACCGATGGAGGGCGCCACGAACTTGTAAGTCATTTTCAGCCATGTGTCCGGATACTTTTGATCACATAGTTTACCTGTCATGACGTTGAGATTCTCTTAGAAACTCCTTTCAAATGCCACAGAAAAAAGTATATAGTTCTATCAGAAAACAACAAAGTCGGTGTCGTAATTCGGCGATAATAGACGATAAAAATTACTTGTGAACTTCAGGAAATTTCCCATATTGTCTGCTATAACTTGGCGAAAACCGCATCTCGATATATTTATTCATTCCGGATGTATTTCGGATAGTCTGTCTTAGCTGCCTCACCTTGTATATATAAGAAAATTGTATATGTTTCCAGATGTAAAATTAAAAATTCAACTTTCTTTTTAAACAGAGAGGACGGAAATCTGCCTGGGGCAGTATAAACGCTATTGAGAGGCATCCTGCAAAATCGGTGTTACTCTGGGACGTAGGACTGCAGCTAATAGAGGATCATTTCTACATGCGTTTCCTGGAGCACTGCAAAATGGCATTCATCTAGGTTCAAAAACTGTGAATATGTTTGTCCTGTGTTCCGCAGCCAAATATCCATATATCTTCTTCTTATACAGTATGACAAGATCCTCTAGTCTAAGGTCATAACGTGTTTAGGCTGAAATGTTGGTCACCAGACATCTGAGGAACCCAACAGAGAGGAAAATGACGTCAGCACGCAAACCTTCTGAGAACCAACAGAAACAACCGTGGTGCGATCCTCATTAATACATCAAACTTTCGCGAGTCATCTCGCCTACTACACAACAGATTCACTGTGGTATGATGTTATGCTTCCATTATTCGTTTGGAGAGATGAATACACTAAGCAGATTCAGAAGGATGTAGGTTGCAGTAGGTACTGCGAGATGAAGAAGCTTGCACAGGATAGAGTAGCATGGAGAGCTGCATCAAACCAGTCTCAGGACTGATGACCACAACAACAACAACAACAACATTCGTTTGAAAACTTAGTAAAGTACTGTGGTAGCTAAGCCAACTCCGATGTTAGTGACTGACTTGCTAACAAAGGCACAGTTGGCTTGCAGAGAGAATTACTTATAGCAGGTGTTCGTTTTTGGCTACGGGGAATATAAATCACGCGAATTTATTTAATTTTTACCAGCAACTTCATGAAAGGCTGTTTCTGGGAACGTGTTAAGGTTCCCGATGGCTTAAAGGACTATGCGCCTTTATGTTATAGAAATAATCTCTGCCATGAACTCGATAAAAACTTGTGTAACGGTCCTTGTGTACCTCTGCCAGCTTATAAGCAGGCGCGTCTTTAACGTAGGAACGAAATGGCCGCTTTTTCCTTACTGTGCCGTTGCGTCTTCGTCAGTAGGGCGGGCGATATCGATTTCGGATACACAATACCCGCTCTCTCCTCTCAAACGTAACGCTTAAAATGTTTTTGATAGAGAAGCGGAAAATTTATGAGCATGCTTCGGAGCAAAAGGGACTGGTGTGCACGGATGCCATTTATCGGAAATCCATACAGAACTGGAATCAGCATCGGGTTCGATAGGGCAGCGGAATTGCTTTTGCTTGAAGATACTTGTTTCGAAATTTCTAAATACCATTCCTTCGAGACAGATTTACCGATATTCGCAACTTTAGTGAGCGAGAGGCCATTCGGGAAAGCGTTAACCTACAAAGCGTATTTCTCTTTCCCCTTCCGCTGTACTTTATTCCTTCATCAAGATGACCTCTGGTTTAAAGGAAACTTTTCGTTTTCCATTGCAGACTACCGATAAGTACGAATTACTCATTCTCAGTCGCACTGAAACTACGTCCTATCATATCGTCTCATCGCTGGTCGACACAGCAAATGATTCTGCAGTATATTGAACAGAAACTTAGAGTTGGATTAAATGTTCACTTAGTTGGTTCCTACACCAAACTAGGTACAGTTTCAACTAGGCAGCATAGATACTGGTCCAAAGCTGAATATTGCAGTAAACTGTGAAGGCTATTGATGGGATGATCTGAAATTTATGGTAATGTCATTTTCTTTTCTTAGCTTTCTGTGTCAAGGGTCAATCTGCGGCTTGTGGACGAGGAATCCTTGTGCAGTACAGCGTTGGGTTGGTACTGTGAATCCGTATGGAAATGAAAAGGAGGTAAATCTAGGACTAGCATCTATCCCACTGCACAAGAGTGGCATCAAGGAGCAAATAAACATAACTTGCCTGTCCAACGAGCGGATCAGGATCTAATTGGTCACTTATTACCATTCCACGAGATAATATGGTGATACATCGGGTTTATTGAAAGGCAATGGCGTACCGATCAGCGACCGTGATCTATATGACACCACCTCTTGCTTTTAAAATACCAGAAACAAAAATTTCTTCTATCACAAGGATTTGTAACGGCTACGTCCAAGACAAGTGCCACCACGCAACTAGATCGACGAATGATACTTTTATCAGCGTTACAGACTCACTATAAAATGAATTCGGACACTCCAGCTCCTTTGACAGCCTCAGTGCGTGCGAAAAAGGAATAAATTCAACCCTCACAAAAACAATAAAATTATTAAGTGTACTGGGCACTGCACTGTTTCAAACCAAATACAAAGTGAATTTATGTATACTGAATCTAATTAACAAGTCTGAAAGTATTCCATCGTGTACAGATATGAAGTGGTTATTGTAATACAAATGTGGTGCGAAGGCAATGAAGCGTTATAGCTATCACATGTAATACACCTCACGCAGGATTACAATTACCAACAACTTTAATTGGAACAATCATAAAGATAGTGCTGTCAGGAAGGTGAACCAAAGACTGCATTTTATTGGCAGAACACTTAGAAGTTGCAAAACCTCAACTAAAGAGACTGGCTGCACTACATTTGTCCGTCATCTGCCACAGAAACCATCGAAAAAGTCCAAATAATGGCAGCTCGTTTTTTACTACCACGAAACAGGGGATATTATGCTCAATCTATCTTTCTAATCATTGAAACAAAGGCGTTTTTCGTTATTCGTTTCTTCAATTTCAGTACAGCGTATCTACGTTTTCTTTCCTTCTGTCTCCCTAGAATATAATCAGTATTAATCTTTGGAATTGGAGCTGTTTGTACGTTGTTTCTTCTCACTTCCAACTTTGGCGATCAAATGATACCGTGCACAATGGTCCTCAAACTATTATCGTCATTGATTAATTTTGTGTACCATTTTACTGATAAGAAAGTCATTGAAGTAAATGTCATCTATTCGTGACCTCTTACACCCTGAGCTGACAATCATGCAGTTTTGTCACTGAATGAAAGTTTAACGAAATAAATAGTTCATTATGACCTGTATGTGAAAAATTTAAAAACTGTGGAATATTGAATTTTGTGTTACGAACTGAATTACGAGCAATTTTTACTCTGTGTGCACTGTGCTTCCATAATATTCAATATAGTCAAAACAAATTTTATTCTTTTAATTATTAACTTGTTGAAACAGTAAACCAGGAATATTTACCAAGTTTTTCTGAGTATTTTTTTAAAAATGTTTCTTCATAAATCAGTTTTTTTCTTCTAGTAATTTAAGAACGTATAATGTGTTCCAGCTTAAAATATTTAAGACATTGTTGATTAATGTGGTTCACTGTGTAGGCAAGCACTGTATTATTATTCACACAAAATTTGTTTTTGTAATTTTAGTACTGAATGAGATAATGATACCCAAGTACACAAAAACTTTTCGAACGGGAAAATGAGACTAAAGAATTGCATGTCATTTTATTCTTAATGATAACACGTCAAAACATTACAGCTCGATAACGTTTTTGATTTTGAATGTCATTTTCATCTTCTTTCTTTCCTTTGTTATTCAGGCCTTCTGAGTCATGCTTTCAACAGGGTTTTCAGCTTCAGCGACATGTTTGTTCTCTCGTAGCAGCCCAGTTCTCTTGTTGTCCCTAGTTTTGATGCCTAGTCTGCTCATGATTTTAAGTCTTCCTGTTGCTCCATCATTAAAACATATTATCGCATCCATCATATCAATCTGAGATGCTGACATGCCAACAAAGACAGTTTTTGGCAAGCATTCCCAAATGAAAGTACTGAAGCTCTGTATCGATTCTGTGTTTTGCCACGTAAACATCATTTCAGGAGTTGAGATGTCTATACAGGGTGTTACAAAAAGGTACGGCCAAACTTTCAGGAAACATTCTTCACGCACAAATAAAGAAAAGATGTTATGTGGACATGTGTCCGGAAACGCTTAATTTCCATGTTAGAGCTCATTTCAGTTTCGTCAGTATGTACTGTGCTTCCTCGATTCACCGCCAGTTGGCCAATTGAAGGAAGGTAATGTTGACTTCGGTGCTTGTGTTGACATGCGACTCATTGCTCTACAGTACTAGCATCAAGCACATCAGTACGTAGCATCAACAGGTTAGTGTTCATCACGAATGTGGTTTTGCAGTCAGTGCAATGTTTACAAATGCGGAGTTGGCAGATGACCATTTGATGTATGGATTAGCACGGGGCAATAGCCGTGGCGCGGTACGTTTGTATCGAGACAGATTTCCAGAACGAAGGTGTCCCGACAGGTAGACGTTTGAAGCAATTGATCGGCGTCTTAGGGAGCACGGAACATTCCAGCCTATGACTCGCGACTGGGGAAGACCTAGAACGACGAGGACACCTGCAATGGGCGAGGCAATTCTTCGTGCAGTTGACGATAACCCTAATGTCAGCGTCAGAGAAGTTACTGCTGTACAAGGTAACGTTGACCACGTCACTGTATGGAGAGCGCTACGGGAGAACCAGTCGTTTCCGTACCATGTACAGCGTATGCAGGCACTATCAGCAGCTGATTGGCCTCCACGGGTACACTTCTGCAAATGGTTCATCCAAAAATGTCAATCCTCATTTCAGTGCAAATGTTCTCTTTACGGATGAGGTTTCATTCCAATGTGATCAAATTGTAAATTTTCACAATCAACATGTGTGGGCTAACGAGAATCCGCACGCAATTGTGCAATCACGTCATCAACACAGATTTTCTGTGAACGTTTGGGCAGGCATTGTTGGTGATGTCTTGATTGGGCCCCATGTTCTTCCACCTACGCTCAATGCAGCACGTTATTATGATTTCATACGGGATACTCTACCTGTGCTTCTAGAAAATGTGCCTTTACAAGTACGACACAACATGTGGTTCATGCACGATGGAGCTCCTACACATTTCAGTCGAAGTGTTTGTACTCTTCTCAACAACAGATTCGGTGACCGGTGGATTGGTAGAGGCGGACCAATTCCATGGCCTCCAGGCTCTCCTGACCTCAACCCTCTTGACTTTCATTTATGGGGGCATTTGAGGAGGAGGAGATTAGTGTTGAACGTCTCGTCGACAACGAGGTCATTAGAGACGGAGCGCAAGCTCGGGTGAGGGAAGGATGGGGAAGGAAATCGGCCGTGCCCTTTCAAAGGAACCATCCCGGCATTTGCCTGAAGCGATTTAGGGAAATCACGGAAAACCTAAATCAGGATGGCCGGAGACGGGATTGAACCGTCGTCCTCCCGAATGCGAGTCCAGTGTGCTAACCACTGCGCCACCTCACTCGGTGGGGGCATTTGAAAGCTCTTGTCCACGCAACCCCGGTACCAAATGTAGAGACTCTTCGTGCTCGTATTGTGGACGGCTGTGATACAATACGCCATTCTCCAGGGCTGCATCAGCGCATTAGCGATTCCATGCGACGGAGGGTGGATGCATGTATCCTCGCTAACGGAGGACATTTTGAACATTTCCTGTAACAAAGTGTTTGAAGTCACGCTGGTACGTTCTGTTGCTGTGTGTTTCCATTCAATGATAAATGTGATTTAAAGAGAAGTAATAAAATGAGCTCTAACATGGAAAGTAAGCGTTTCCGGACATATGTCCACATAACATCTTTTCTTTATTTGTGTGTGAGGAATGTTTCCTGAAAGTTTGGCCGTACCTTTTTGTAACACCATGTATATTAGCTATAGATCTACCTTAAAAGTTTCTGGCATGGGATGTCCATGAGTTTGTTTCTGTCCACTTGCTTCACACCTATTATACTTTCACCATGAAGTGTTTCCTTTTGGGCAGAGACCGTGCTGTGGATGCTCATCAGTGAATATTCTGTGAAACAGAGATGCCCAAATTGGCTTCCTCATCTCACTGACGTTTTCGCTGTTTCTCCTGACGGCTAGACCGTAATATTTTGTGAGGTTTTCTATTTGTGATTTGGTGAGTCTGCCTTATCCATCAACTACTTTGCCAGCAGAGACTTTTTTCATGACTTATCTTTGCATATACCCTGCACATACCCTATGCATACCATTATTTTTTAAATTTCAGTTTCACCACATGGTTTAGCAGGCAATACACTACTTAAGCCCTCATAGCCACCATCACCGAAGTAGTGAGTGTATCGCACACCACGTCTAGCAATCGACATATTAAAAATAGAGAAGACTGCGCCCTTGGTTCCCATATCACTGAAACCTTCAAAGTTTTTGTCGCATTTGTGTTCATTTACCGTACTGGCACAAACTTGGCAGCGTTTTGTCAAACAGTCGTAGTCCAGCACCTTGCCTGTACCTACAGAGGTGATTGTGACAACTCCGTTCAGCGATGTGTGGCCTCTCTTATACTAGGAACTGTCCAAAGCAAGAACAATATCAGTAGATTGACAAATATCTACAGTTTCTTTCGCTGTCCTGTGCATATATGCTTCACTGACTTCTGCTAGGACACTGTGCAAACCTTTATACTCGTAATGTCTCAGATATGGCAGGTGGAGATAAGAGATCCATCATAGCACAGAATATCTGGGCTGCTTTTCTTCCCTTCCCAATACAGTGATGACATAAGGAAGGTGAATATTCGCTTGACTATCTTTTGTGCATGCTAAAGGAGATTTCATTGCACTTTTCGTTACTTTACACACTTGACATTCCACTACGATTTTGCTGGATAGGCTTCATCTCTCACTTACGTCGTCACTAAACGTAAGGAATTTTTCACTGTTGCGGTGTTTACATTTAGCAACAGACAAAAGCAGTTCTGACAACTTGCGCTTACTAATTAAAATGTAACCGTTATTTTCACTATTTAACATCCCTTCGCTGCAGTGTTACAGTTTCTTCATTTTTATTTCTTCATTTTTACGGTTTACAACAACATATCTGCGCTGAATACCAAAATATTTACGACAGCAATAAAACTTTTTCGTTTTTGACATTTGACGATGTAAAGTGATAGGAATACGTAGTCACAACAACAGTTTACACCATGAATGCACGCGAAAAACCTAAGTAAACTCAAATAATCTACTTGTATCGACAGTAAGATCGTTTCTATGGAAACAGCGGCACCAAAATTAAATAACGAGACATTTTAGGCAAGGTTTTGTGTTTGACAGTAGTGTGACAGCTAGGCATTTACGCGCCACATCTGGTTTACAGACACATTTAAACACGAAAGTGATGAGATGCTATACATAAAGGACACATTTTTAGAATTAAGAAGAATCACAGAATTATATTAAATATAATATTTCCATTTTTTGGGGCTCATGACGTCCAGAACCCTTTAACGCTCTCCCATACAGGTGATACATAGTTGGCAATCTCGGGAGCAATATTGCGTGCACTTGGTTTCTCTCTCCGACCAAGTCAGAAACGAATACAGTAATTTACGAAGCGATGTCAACAACTATTTCGAACATCTCTTTGTCGGGAAATTCTGTACGTAAAGTTATCCGCTAACTTGTACCAAAACAGCATAATCGACTAATAAGCTAAACTGAATTTTATGACATTTGTTTTGGAACGTTTTTCTGATTCATACTAAAATTATGTGCTACTTATACAAAAAAATGCATTGAAAGCATCTACAATTTTGACTATCCCTAATTAGTTCATTACTAGCCTTCAAAGGAGTTTTGTCATTTCGCTGATTCCTTTTTCTACCCTGTCCCATATAGTTTTTATGTTGCTAAAGGAATTTTTTTACGTCCTTGCAGTCTAGACTCTTATTCTGGAAGACGGTTATTCGAATCCCTGACCCCATTCTCACCCGTCACCTCGTCCGAGACTGCGATCCGTCTCCAATGAGGTCGTCGCAATCATCGTGATGTTAAAAAGATAATCTTCCTGCCTTTTTTGAAATCGCATACATTCTGATTCTGTCGTAATTTTGATTAGAATGTCATAATTAAACTGTAATATGATTTACTCCTGTAATCATCCAAGTCGGGCGCTGATAACCGCGCAGTTGAGCGCCCCACAAATCAAACATCATCATCATCATCATCATCCAAGTCAATTGAAGGTTATACCGCATTATATTCCGATTCTGTTGGTTACCGGGAATTTAGGAACGTATTGTCTACTTACAGGGGTTAATATTTTAGGATAACGTCTTTGAGAGTAGGATGTCTGCGTCTGTTACAGAGTACGTTATATTTTTATTCATACCAAGTGTCTTGTGTAGATAATTCCAGGCTATATTTCGCAGTAAACTTAGTCCCGCAATTGTCCACTTCTAATGCCATTCGCTCTTGTCTCTAGTTAATTGATTTTCGAGTCCTGATAGAAAGTGATTTTTGACCTTGGAAAAGATGTTGAATGGTATGGATACCTTCCCTCCATACGATTTCCAAACCCAACTTTGATTATTTTAACGTAAGGAAGAACCACTTGGTTGATAGATTTTGGTAAATTTTGCACTTTAATTTTTATTTGTTTTTGTTACCATTATGATAACCTCGAGGGCTCCGGGACAATGTTCGAATAGCTACAACCTGATTCCTCTCCTTGCGAAGAAAACTGTTCTCTCAGGTATACTTTGCGTAACTTTGGCCACGTATTTCGATTATTTAAACTTAAAAGACTCTGCAAGAGAGACGCTCAGTAACTCGGTACGGGCTTTTGTTGAAGTTTCGTGAACATGATTGCGGAGTATGTATGTAGATGTAGAGGTAGAACATACCTTCACCGAGGAGTCAAGCAGTATATTGCTCTTCCTACGTATATGTCGCGAAGAGACCATGAGGATAAAATCAGAGAGATCAGAGCCCACGCAGAGGCATACCAACAATTTTTCTATCCACGAACAATACGAGACTGGAATAGAAGGGAGAACTGATAGAGGTACCCAAAGTACCCTCCGCCACACACCGTCAGGTGGCTTGCAGAGTATGGATGTAGATGTAGATGTAGAAAAGAAACCCGCTTCCAAAACGTAATGAAAGTAACTACTTCAGAATTTTGCAACAGACACCAAAAGAACATATAACACGAAAACTTCTGTAAATAAATTCGTACATAACTAAGGAAACGACTATAATTTTGTTTAGTTATAACTGAAAAAGGTAAATAAACTCACACTTGGAAACGAGAAACCGTTAATATAACTTCTTATTGAACTTAAACACAGTTTACATAGTTGACAACTGTCAAAATCAAACATTCCTTCGGAGCGGGCCTTCCACCAATAGCGAACGAGCAACTCTGTTATGATTGGTCGGCGCCTGGAATGTAATGGCGGACACTTTACGCGAACTGACACACAGCCAGGGTTGGACTACGCCAGTAGTGCCTATGTGGTTCACCACAAACCTGAAATAGGGGTAATTGGGATACTATCGGAATGTAATAAAATGTAAAAATTATTAATTTCAATGTTATATATTAGACAAATATAATTCCAATTACTTACAATGTAACAAATCTAGAGCTAACCAATCAACATTTTTTTTAATGAGATAAGCTGTCAATAATTCGAGCGTAGAAGTTGCTAATCTCGTCAACCTTGATTAGATCCGATTCTGTGTTTAAGGTAATCAACAACTCCAACAGTTCTTGCCCCAGTAAAGACCGAAGTCTTGTCTTAACGTACTTCAGCCCAGAAAATCGCCTCTCAGAAGTCACTGGCGTCGATGAAAGTTAGCAAATGTAAGTTGAAAAGCGTACTGATGTGCACGTTATATTGTGACAAAAGTTTACGTGCACTTGCAATGCAACTTTGGCAGGCGTCCGAACCGCTTCGGGAAGAAGAAGTGGCGTCCTTTGCAGTTTGGTCTAAGAAATCTTCGTTGCGTCCGTCGTCTCCTTCCTCACTCTGATAATTTGAGCCATTCACGTCTTGTTGCCTAGGTGGAACGTATTCATCCCAAAGAAGTTTAGACTGTTCCTTAAAATTTCTCGCAAAAATTCTAATTCTTTTGACAACAGTTCTCGATCGACGTTTGCAATTGTTGCGAGAAACTTTAATGCGTCTTTAGTAATCCCATTTTTGTTAATGTCATGTCCTCCACACATGGGAGACCTTCATTAAATGTTCCTTGAAATCGAATTTTGCGTCTGTCTTAACTAAAGCTGCGTAAATAGGGAATTTGTTAAAAGAAATAGAATAGAATCTCTTTGTATATGAAGATGATACCTCTTCTTTCGGCATGTCCGAAAGAGCAGATACCATGTTCATATAGGTAAGGCTTCCCGGCCAATGATCTTTTTCAGTGTGGGTGCACTCACATTGCTCAAACTCTAACGGGAATCGGTAGATTGACTGCCGCGAGTAATGAATGTAGTGGGCAGAGACACTACAAATGTAGTGTGTGGACAGTAAGTTCGAAATGTGGGTTTCATGGGGAGCGTGCCAGAGATAAGTCCCTGCAGTCGCGCAATCTTCTGTGTCATCGATGGCTCAATGCCGGCACGGTAGCTCAGAGTGTTCGGTCAGAGGGCTAGCCGCCCTCTGTAATAAAGAAACTGAGTTAATGGAACGGCGATGAACTTGAACAAGCGTCATGGGACGTCTTCCGCGAACAAATAGAACGAACACTCACGAACAAAATGTGATTAAAAAAAAAAGAAATGAAAAAGACGCATAGAGCGCCTGCCATGCAAGCAGGAGATCCCGGGTTCGAACCCCGGTCGGGGCACACATTTTCAACTGTCCCCGTTGATATTTATTAACGCCTGTAAGCAGCTAATGGTCTGGATTTCATTGTAATTTCATTCAAAATCTCTTTGGGTCCGTAGACAGTAATGCCACCTCGTCTTGGCGTAACTCATCATGTTTTTTTTTATTTATTTACTTTATATATTCTTCGTAATGGCAGCGTCGTCTGTAAGTCGATATCAATATTCTCGGCGTGTATTAACCCTTGAACCTGGGATATAAACAAACTTGCAGCTCTGATACGTCGTCAAAATTATCTAATTGATCACACAAATTTATCTCCAAACTTTTGTAAGCCACCAAGCTTTAAGGTACTCTAATGTAGGAGTTGGGAGTATTAGATTACTGGGGTTGATAGGTCAAATATTTTCTCGAATGCGAAGGTTTCAGGGCAGTTTCAGTTTTCAAACAGGGATCCATAAACGTTTTCACTTGAAACAAAACCTCTGAGTCGAGCTCCATGCTCGAAGACATGGCACTTCCAGTTTTTATCAATGCGACGTGTCGAGTTTGGTCCAAAATAGCGGTCAAGACTCTATCTTTAGCTCACCATCTCGTTTTCCCGATGTTCTGTAATCGTCTCAATTTGTCTTGACCAGCTGTTATATCGGAAATTTTGTCCACCCATAAAGACGTGCGCTTAATGATTCGTGATTAAATGCCCTGGCAGATTCCAAGGGTCCAAACAAATTCTCTGCTTCAGTAGAGATTGACGTCGCGCCCACAACACTAAATTTAAAGAATGCGCGAACAGGGCATTAATTAATTTTGACTCTTCTCCCTTCAGCGTCGCTTGAAGACAAATATACCTGCCTGCCATATTTCCTGCGGCATCAAAAGATACTTTAGTAAGATCTGGGCTAATTCATGAGTTACAACAGCTTGGTAAGCTTCTCTTTTTGATATCCGAACAGGAACCATGCTGATCGCCCATTCTTGTAGGTTTCCATTCCTAACATAGCGTAAGCAAATTACAGTCTGATCAACGTCAGTGATATCCGTCAATGAGTACAGGGTCTCACTTTTTCCACTATCTTTTCAGAACCAGATGCCTCTTGGAAATTCCTTGCACGTTTTCTCGCCTTAGATGTTGTTCATCCTGGCAAGAATCCGCAATCAGGCTAAAATATTTATCCACCTAGATTTCTTTGACGATCTCTTGTTAAACATGACGTGCACGTATACTTCTTAATTTATTTAAATTGTTCTTGACAAAGAGGTAATAAGACTACCTCTATCCTTACCTTTTTGTCACTGTTTCCTTTTTTTTTACTTTCAGTAACTGCCTCGGATATGTGTGTTTTAACTGGGTCATACTTGGGTAATAGGACAACCAAATCTAGAAAGTTTCCGTGATTCTGGTTTTGGCCGTCAGTGATATCCGTCAATGAGTACAAGGTCTCACTTTTTCCACTATCTTTTCAGAACCAGATGCCTCTTGGAAATTCCTTGCACGTTTTCTCGCCTTATATGTTGTTCAACATTTCTTTTTTTTCTGTTAGCAAGGCGACCATGGCTAATTGACAAGTGTGTCTTTCTTCGTGTTTTATGTAACACTGTCCATAAATGGACATTTTCTATCTTCTTGTTTCTTCGTATCGTCAGACGCAAAATACGTGTAGGTAGTACAATATATCTCGAAACTTCCTGGCAGATTAAAACTGTGTGCCCGACCGAGACTCGAACTCGGGACCTTTGCCTTTCGCGGGCAACTGCTCTACCATCTGAGCTACCGAAGCACGACTCACGGCCGCTACTCACAGCTTTACTTCTGTAATTACCGGCCGTGAGTCGTGCTTCGGTAGCTCAGATGGTAGAGCACTTGCCCGCGAAAGGCAAAGGTCCCGAGTTCGAGTCTCGGTCGGGCACACAGTTTTAATCTGCCAGGAAGTTTCATATCAGCGCACACTCCGCTGCAGAGTGAAAATCTCATTCTGACAATATATCTCATTTAATTATAGAGAATAAGAGACAGATTTTCGTCGAATTAAAGCTCCGGTTGGTAACTTTTGGTAGTAAACTCGATTTCCATCAAGAGGCATGCTGTTTTTATCACCCGAGGGCTGGAAAGAGGAGACAGACAAGAAATTAAATTTCTCTGCCAGTGGTAACATTTTTGTTGGTTGAGTAAAATCGGGAAGTTTTTGAATTTCGCTGTAACCTTCGTCTGTCAATATAAGAGGCGCTGGCGCGACGCTGTCAGTATTTGCACTAGCTCCGGTATCGCTAGACACTGGGAGAATTGTTTCTGTAGGACTAGAAATGCAGGCATTTGTTTCTTATGCTGTGTCATTACTGACCTGTACAATAGCCGCCGCCGCCGCCGCCGCTGCTCTTAACTACTTCCCTGTGCAACAGTACACAATTTTTGTGTTTGACTGCGGTATTGATGATGATGGTGAACTTATTATATATCTTAGTTATATCACATAGAATTTCTTCAATATGATAATGTTAAGAAAGATTGGGGTGCACCTCAGGGTTTACGAAGTCAAAAAAGGATCTTACTGTTAGACCAATGACGTTCAGGAATTGGAATTTATGTTATATTATGTCGTATAAACTGTATATAAACATCAAACACTGAAACTGCCGATTTGTATTGTTTTTGTAAGCTGGTAGAATTAATATGAAACAAAATATTTTCAAATTAATTCCACCAGTTTACAAAAAACAATATAAATCGGCGTTTTCAGTATTTGTTGTTTATAAAGTACCTACGAGACGTAGTGAGGCATAAATTCCAATTCCTGAATATTACTTTTAGATAAACGTAACTTTTGTCTAAAACAGATAATTTTAACCGTTTCCAAACGTTTTAATTTTGCAGATAAAAGGGAAACAAAAAGCGAAACCACGGGTGAATCTTTTGCTGGCAAACTGTAAATTGCACTTTTTAAATAAAAAAGCAACTGTATTAAAAACCTAATTTATTAACCTGGTTCCGTTTCGTTCCGAATTTAAGGATCTTCAAGCTCTTGATATGTAGACTTGACAGAAAGCTTTCATTGCTTTGGGTCGATGCCGCTGTTTGTAATTAGATCTTTTTTTATTTTTCCTTTTACCAGAACCAGATTTGCGCTGTTTGTAATTCGATCTTTTTTTACTTTTCCTTTTTCCGGAACCAGATTTGCGTTTATATGTGGCCGAATGAGATTAAAAGCAAATTAATTTAAGTAATTATTACATATAACAGTTTCAAATTAATAACTTGTCCTTCGGAAGTCAATTAAAACAAAATGTAGCTTATCGTTTACATTGTAATGGACGATTTAGGTTTTCTATGTGTTTAACATACATAACATGAATTACAACCAGCCGCGCGGGGTAGCCGTGCTCTCCTAGAAGTAACCGATTCGTAAAAGTTCGTTGTGTCACAGTGGTATCCAAGATGGCAGCTGTGTCGGTAGTAGGTTAATGGCTGCTCCGTTCGTATTACGTATCTGCGGTGGAAAACGGAATCCACTAACGTTCGCATTCGGCTAGCGAGTGCATGCAATGGAATCAGTTTCACTTTGAGTGATTGTAATCCGTGTGGACGTTACTCTGATAATAAGAGGCGTACAAATACTCTTCGTGTGTTCGTCTGCGTGTAATAGCCGCTCTCCGAGGCCCAGGCGTCAGCGTTCAGGTCGAGTGGAGCGCAGCTTACATCAACAGAGACATCGGGGGCGGGGGAGCAGGCGTGCGATGTCGGCGACTGCGGCGACAGCAGAGGCGTCAGTAACACGGCGTCTGTACGTAGACGTGGGTACCAACACAGATAGGCCTAGGTATCTCATCCACATATTATAATACGTGGGTGAGGCAACGAGACAGAGAATGCAGCAAAGCCTCCCACAAAAACTCCAGAGCACTCAGATAAGTAATATGCAGCAGGACGAACATGAGGGCATAAGACAATACACTGATGAGGAATTCCGTCTAACCACAAAGATTAATGCTGCAAAAGTACGCCGGCCGCGGTGGCCAAGCGGTTCTAGGCGCTTCAGTCCGGAACCGCGCGACTGCTACGGTAGCAGGTTCGAATCCTGCCTCGGGCATGGATGTGTGTGATGTCCTTAGGTTAGTTAGGTTTAAGTAGTTCTAAGTTCTAGGGGACTAATGACCTCAGATGTTAAGTCCCATAGTGCTCAGAGCCATTTGAACCATTTGAACCTGAAATACAAACTCGTTCATTGGGCACTATCGCACGCAAAAATGACTGTGTGTATTGAACAATTAGAATTAGAAAATGCCAGGCTTAGGGAATAAAACAATAAGGTCCTTTCTTTTAATAGTGTGGCAGCCACCGCTCCAGTCGTTCAGACGGTCGCCACAGCATCAAATATTGAGACCACACAAGCCAGGCAAGTAGCACACTATTCATCAAATCCAGGGACAAGTTAGATACAAAGAAACACGGACACGTGTGACAGAGCTAATTAACCCGAAGAAAGAAAAGAAAAGAATCGAGAAAATGAAGAAAGCAAACAATGTAGACGTAGCTGAAACAGAAACGGAAGAGGAAGCTGGAACAAAATTCAGAGCTATATAAAGAAATAATATGGCAGGTAACTAGGAAGCGTAGACCGAAAGTGATAGTGTATGACGTCCCAGTTACCTTGCCAGAAAGTAAATTAATTCACTCACTGTACGAAAAGAACGTGGAGGAAACTACAAGTAGGAAGCAATTCTTAGAAGAAACAAAAGGCACGTTTAAAACACGCCCACGGGAGAAGTTCACAGTAAATAATGTACTGGACGTAAATCCTAAATTCAGAAAAGAATTTAGATTGGATTTCGATCAACCACTGTGAAGTACTACTTTCAAAAAATGGTTCAAATGGCTCTGAGCACTATGGGACTCAACTGCTGAGGTCATTAGTCCCCTAGAACTTAGAACTAGTTAAACCTAACTAAGCTAAGGACATCACAAACATCCATGCCCGAGGCAGGATTCGAACCTGCGACCGTAGCGGCCGGCAAAGTACTACTTTGCAGTCATCAGATGCTTGCGAAGTACTGTAAGGAAAAAAAATCGATATGCTCCCACTGTGGAGAGTGTAACCATAAAAAACCATCAAGTGAGCTCCATTATACATTCCATGTCCCAAAAGGAAGAAATCTGGCAGCCAACGAGGAAAACACTGGGCGACGTTCCAAATGTTCTTCGAGCGGGGATATTCAAAGAACCGGATATGGATTTTGAATCATTGTGTGATGCGCTGGCGAGCATGTCGAAAAACTAGTAAACCGGAGCCTTCTGATCAGATGGATTATAAAATTACCAGAGATTTTTGTAAGAAGCGGGAACCTCCATCGAAAAGTAAGCGAGGTGCAAAAAGAGCCAAAATAATCTGGTCCAGTGTGAAGGGCAGAATGAGAGAAGACATAGCGACGCAAACCGAAAATGTGACTGACCATACAGACAAAGGCGATAACGAAATGGGCATTAAAAGCAATGGAGAGAAGGAGTGGAGTTTCTGGAAGTGGTCGAGAAGGAAGGAAAACAATGAGCGGACAGCTTGCTTAACTCAAGACAAGGAAGACTTAAAGAAGGATATTGAAAGGTGAATTTACTTTCAAAATATTTTCTTAAGGAATTTACTTTATTTACTAGCGATTAAAAAGGAACATTAACACATTTAATCACACTAGGTGAGCGTGGAAGTAGTTGCCAGGGTGTAACTAATGAAAATGAAATTACCTTTAACAAATGGAAATTTTATTCATAAAAAGCCTTTTCAAAATCAGATTTAAAATTTATAAGCAGAAAAGCACCCTCGAAATATCAAGTTACTATTTTATTTAGAGGCAGAGAGAACAATATTGACAGTATGAGCCCTCGGGCTGAGAGGCTTGCCGCTCCCTTTCAACACGGCCGTAGTCACGACCGCTTACAACAACCTCTGAAAGACTACACTGGAGCAAATCTGCAACACACCAGATTACTTTAAACTAAAAATTTTAACAACTCACAGAAACACATTAACTATGCACCCCGTAAGAGGGATGGAAATGGTACAAACACTCACACTAAGAAATTATTTGCCACCGAAAGTGCAATTTGTTTTCAAAAGTTTCTTACGGTGGAAGGGTGGCAACTTTATAAAAATGGCTATTTAAATAAAACCCATGAAATTCAGACTTACATAAAATGTATAACATGCTTTACATTACACATATACCGCCTCGCAAGATGATAGGCAAAATAAAAACATATTTCAGGAATTCGGCCTTTACTCCTTAATTCTATAAATTCGTTAACACCGAATCCGACAAACACGAAAGAGGCAGCTATTAACGTATGGCAAATTGACAGGGGGATTACTGAACAACCCGAACCGCAGATTGCTGTAACCCTCCCCAACTCCACAAGGGAAAAACGGACCACCAAATTCACAAATAACCACCATCCCGCGGGTGGGCAAGCGGAGAAGAATGGTGTGACGACCCCAAAACAAAGCGGCTGGTGACCTCACCAAGAAAACGAGTAGAGCTTAACAAGTAAATGAAACAACATATCTCCAATCACTTAACTTCTAATAAATTGCAGTTTCTGGCGAAGACCTGACGAAGCACCCCCAACGCTCTCCCGAACCGTCCGCTGCCAGCCGCTTCAACGGACGCAGGAAGGCGCGCCGATCTCCCGTCTCACGGCGTCGCAGCTCGCCCCGGCCACCCCGATGTCGTGGTTTCACTCCTGTTGCTCTCGTGTCAACCGCGAAGCCACTACCCCCTCAATATACGGCGCGGCCCACTGGACTCACGTAGCGACCTCACATGCGCTGACGCCCTATGCGGACAAGTCATCTCGTGTCTCAGTGCGCGACCGACCAACCGACCGATCCAACCGCCAATGACCGTTGCCCGAGCAACTCGAACAGACTGGCGGCCTAACGCGCAGACTCAGATGCAGGAACTCAGCCCCGACCGGGCGACCACTAGCTGAGTTCTGTTACTAGCGGAGTGGCAAGACTCTCATTTTCTGGCTTAAAGTTTGATCTAACGACAGACATACTCGCCCTCCGACGACAGACAGACACTAACTGGCGCACAAATGCGAACGAGAGGCAGATCAGCAACTGGTGACGCGAGACTGTCCTAGCCTCACTCCGACTGACCCCCTGCCGAGCTCATACGCCCCTTAAATGCACGTGAACAGGCAACCTTGCCGCTTTCGCACCAGAGGGAGACACCAAAGCTGCGATTGCCACAGCGGCGCCACCGCCAGAAACGGAAGGCGACTGCTTGACACAAAGCGCTGAGGCGAGCTCTTCAAACAGCAATTTTTTTTTTTACTACGGCTGAGATATACTATCAAATTCAGAAGAAGTTGAAGGTGCAATATATGCAAAGTGTGATTGCACACAATACGTTGCCGTAGCGGAGTGTGAAAGCACGCAAGATCTAATAGAGGAAGATTATGAAAATACACAGATCACAGAACCTACAGATGGCCATGGGAATTACGAAAAGGATACAAACAATTATGCACATGACATAAAAAATGAAAGAAGTTTATGACAGCACCCACGGCCTGTTTACTAAATGTATGAAAATGCAATGAGATTCACTAAATTAGAAGATATGCATGTGATAACCAAAGCAATAAGACGCCTGGTTAGGCACAGTCATCTAAAGGCTGTACCATAAATTTTCCTGCCATCAACTTCATCATATTCAGCTCAGTGTCAACAACTTGCCTACAAATACGAGCGAATTACAGACTCTACTTGACGTCGGCTTTAAGGAGAGACAGAAGAAACTTGATATTGAGCATCTGTACAGGCAATTAGCTATGACACATGGCCGAACTGAGTATGATAACAGGTTACACTGGCCCCATAGCTATGTGCTCACTAGGGTCCCGTAGCATTCGCTTAAAATCAAATCGCACCCCAACGGCAAATGAATAGAGACAAATGATTAAAGTCGCCCATATAAATGCGATGTGCAGTGCCATGATGATGCAAGAACTCGGAAAAGTTATAGAGGAGTTGGCCCTACACATATCACATACACAGGAGCCACATTCCAGAAATGGAGCACCCACATGCTAGTCACAGCACAAATCATAACATCAGAGCCGGCCGGTGTGGCCGAGCGGTTCTAGGCGCTTCAGTCTGGAACCGCGCGACCGCTACGGTCGGAGATTCGAATCCTGCCTCGGGCATGGATGTGTGTGATGTCCTTAGGTTAGTTAGGCTTAAGTAGTTCTAAGTTCTAGGGGACTGATGACCATAGATGTTAAGTCCCATAGTGCTCAGAACCATTTTCTAGGGGACTGATGACCTCAGATGTTAAGTCGCATAGTGCTCAGAGCCGTTTGAACCATAACATCAGGTCAACATCCAATGGCCGCAATTCTGGTAACAGATAAAGACATAACAGTGAGAAAGATATATCAGCTCTGTGACGAACACCCAGTGGCAATAGAAATAATGACTGCCTTAGGAAAATTTTACGGCCGGCCGAAGTGGCCGTGCGGTTAAAGGCGCTGCAGCCTGGAACCGCAAGACCGCTACGGTCGCAGGTTCGAATCCTGCCTCGGGCATGGATGTTTGTGATGTCCTTAGGTTAGTTAGGTTTAACTAGTTCTAAGTTCTAGGGGACTAATGACCTCAGCAGTTGAGTCCCATAGTGCTCAGAGCCATTTGAACCATTTTTGAAAATTTTACATAACTAATCAATATTTTGAATAGATTCAGGAGATACAAACACACATAGAAAACGAATCGTCAACACTAGGCCGACACGACAGGTACATTTTCGAAACTGACGTCCGCCCCTGTTAGCTGAGTGGTCAGCGTGGTGGAATGCCACGCCAAGGGGCCCGGGATCGATTCCCGGCTGGGGCAGGAGATTTTCTCCGCTCAGGGACTGGCGGCGTCCGAACTTCCCCGAATAGGGGACTCCTGGCCCACAATGCCGTACGCTCATTTCATTTTTTCGAAACTGACGCAAACGCGAAACCAACATTGTGGCGTAGCAGACTAATGAGCGATAGCGGACTCTGCCTTCGGAACACTATACAAGAACTTGACCATCATGTCATGAATGGGCTGCTCAACCCTTCGAAACCGCTCAGGTACGGCGACAAGTACAGATATCACCTTCGCATACTCGCAAGTCAGTGACCACATTGCCAACTGGAAGGCCAGTGATGGACTTACAAGTGACTCATTACTTCAGAATTACAAACGCAGATAATGACTTACAAGGGGAGGCCGCCAATTGTGAAATTCACATTCGATTCATACTGCGCATAATAAAAGCTCATGGCCAGAGGTGTAATGTGGCAGCCGGCCGAAGTGGCCGTGCGGTTAAAGGCGCTGCAGTCTGGAACCGCAAGACCGCTACGGTCGCAGGTTCGAATCCTGCCTCGGGCATGGATGTTTGTGATGTCCTTAGGTTAGTTAGGTTTAAGTAGTTCTAAGTTCTAGGGGACTAATGACCTCAGCAGTTGAGTCCCATAGTGCTCAGAGCCATTTGAACCATTTGTAATGTGGCAAAGCACCAAGATGCACTTCTCAGCCGTTGTCGAGAAAATCGACAGTTAAAAGAAACCGTTGCCGTGAAATACTCTCTACGATTAATAAAGTTCTACAACGTCGTGGCGCAGCGGTAAGCGCTCGGGTTCGTAATCCGAAGGTCGCCGGATCAAATCTCGCGCCATGCAATTTTTTTATTAGTTTTTTGTAATTCAAATATATATATATATATATATATATATATATATATATATATATATATATATATATATATATATAAACTATTAATGGATTGCTTATGCATGTTGGTGAAGGCGGATCGCTCTCCAATTGTACCGCCTCCATTTTTCCGTTTGTTTAACTGGGTGTACCAAAGCTCTCCCGTCCGCACTGATTTCCGACGATGTTTTAAGTTGCGCTAGGGACCGCATCTACCTTCTTTCGAAGTTAGCAGTCAACTACGCTGTTATGCGGCTGCTCGTTTCGGCCCATTCAACATCTGTCCTTCAAGTGTAACGAGCGAGTAACGGAGTTTATATTTCATACCTGCCACAGCAAATTTGTGTTCGTGGGGTCTCTGTTCTAATTCGAACGTTTGATTTACGCTATACGTATTCGTTTCGGAATATCGTTTCTACGTCTTCCGTTAACCATACGTGGTTAACATTATGAAGACAATTAATAACATTTGTGAAATACAACTTTGTTTGCGGAAAACGTAATGATGTTTGAAGTCGCCAGTTTTTCCACGAGAAACGACTTTCAACAACTTATTATATGCATAATTGTTGCAACTGATTGCCGGGAATTATATATATATATATATATATATATATATATATATATATATATATATATATATATATATACAATTTGAATTACAAAAAACAAATACCAAAAAAAAAAGGTTGCAGGGTGCGAGATTCGATCCGGCGACCTTCGGATTACGAACTCGAGCGCTTACCGCTGCGCCACGACGCTGTAGAACATTATTAATCGTAGAGAGTATTTCACCACAACGGTTTATTTTAACTGTCGATTTTCTCGACAACGGCTGAGAAGTGCATCTTCGTGCTTTGCCACATTACACCTCTGGCCATGAGCTATTATTATGCGCAGTATGAATCGAATCTGAATTTCACAATTGGTGGCCTCCCCTTGTTAGACACTATTGCCGGCTAGAGTGGCCGTGCTGTTCTAGGCGCTACAGTCTGGAGCCGAGCGACCGCTCCGGTCGCAGGTTCGAATCCTGCCTCGGGCATGTATGGGTGTGATGTCCTTAGGTTGGTTAAGTTTAATTAGATCTAAGTTCTAGGCGACTGATGACCTCAGAAGTTAAGTCGCATAGTGCTCAGAGCCATTTGAACCATAGACACTATTCTCCAGCTAGAGCGACTACAAAATCTACATAGAGCGAGTTGGGAACTTTTAAAGGCAGAATCCAAGATACAACCACTGCAAGGAAGCGGAATTCATGTTGACGTCAAAGCCTACGGATTGGTGTGAACACTACAGACGGCGCAAGACAAGGTGATCCCAACAATTGTTAGGAAGTCAAAAAGTTAAAAATTCCCTGGAGTTCCGCCCTACGGTCCGTAAGACTTAGAGGAAGCCAGGCGAGGGGATACTACCAAAGATCTTTAGGGGAAACAGAATGATAAAAAAGGCTGATTTTCTATCGAAAAGTCGAAAAACGATACGACGAACAACTACACCAAAGATGGAATGCGTACATTAAGGACCAAATGGTTACAGATGTTTGGGGTTTTCCATACAAACCTGCAACAAATAAGCTTCGATCACCCACTGTATTATCAACCCTAAGAAGATCCGACGGCACGATGATCATAGACTTGAAAACATCAGTACAGTACCTCCTCAGAACTTAGTAGGCGGATGATACAACGATGGAAGCATCTTCGCTCTGAGTTACTAGACCCGCAAGCGAATAACACAGTTGTGATTCAATTTTCCCAAGAGCAAGTGAGACAGGCAATAATGAAGTAAAAGGAGAAGAACGCACAAGAACTGATAGAATACTGACAGAAGTGCCGCATCAGCTAATAGACCAAAGTGTGGCATATATAACAATGTTATTTAAAGAATGTCTTTTGCAGGGTCGGGTGCCCAGAATCTGGAAAATCTCGAATATCTTTACACTAAAAAAAAAGGGGGAACACAAGATCCGAGAGAACCGAAATCTTACAGGCTGATTTTCTTGGTAAATGATCTAGACAAGGTACAGAAAAAGCTTCTGTACCGCCGTCTGAAGGACCACAGACAGTTAGTAGGCATGAGCCCATTTCGGCAATGTTTCAGAAACGCGAAATCGATCAGGTATGCGATAAATCTCGCAATGAATATTGTATACACCTCATTCGACAAGTATGTTATAGGCATAATGATTGACTTCGCTGGGGCATTTGATAATTGGCTGTTGATATACTTTCCGGGATGTGAGGTCGTGGTCCAAGAACTTTTCTGCTCCTTACGTTTCGTCCAGGACTGCGCTGGACTTCCTCAGAGGCGCTGCTCCGCTGAGTCTTGCCGACTGACTGGTCGGGTGTGAGAGCGACTTATATATTGTGAGAAAGGGGGGAGTGGTTCAGGTGACACGTGATGAGCAGTGATAATCCACAGCAAAGATAAGGTTGACTATCGATTACCACCTTGTCGAAGATAAAAATTGTTAGCAATTTTGTAGAGCCACTGTCCATATATCGCTAAGTTTCATAGCCTCCTCTTTCCTATTAAAATTATCGTGATGTTTATAAATTTCAATAGCTTCTCTATATAGCCGTGGATAGTAATTTAACGTTGTAGATAAAACTTCGGTATCCGAAAACTTCACTTGGTGGTTGCCTGGTTGAAGAGCATGTTCCGCTACAGCTGATTTTTCTGTTTTTCCAAGTCGACAAAGACTTTTATGCTCTTTCAGTCGCGTGTTTACGCTTCTTTTGGTAGTACCAATATAAACTTTACCACAGGTACATGGAATTTTATACACACCACATCTCGACAGGGGAGGGCGTTTATCCTTCACAGATCGTAGTACTTGACTTATTTTCTTTGTTGGTTTAAAGACAGGTTTTATGTCATGTTTTCGTAAAATCTTACCGATCCGATCTGTTACTTTTTTAATAAAAGGGAGAACTACTGTATTTTTCTGCCGTTGTGGTTCATTCTTATCTTTTGGTCTTCTATTCCTTGGACGCAAAATTCTATTTATCTCTTTTCTTGAGTAGCCGTTTTTTTCAAAAGCCTGCTTCAGATGTTTCACTTCAGCATCCAAATGTTCAGGTGTACATATCCGTTCCGCTCGATCGACAAGACTTTTTATGACACCCCTTTTTTGTTGTGGATGATGATTAGAATTTTTATGTAAATATCTGACCGTATGTGTTGCCTTCCGAAAAACTTTATATTCCAAGCTTCTATCGGACCGTCTCATAACTAAGACATCCAAGAAAGATATTCTGTTATCCTTTTCTATTTCCATGGTAAACTGTATTTTTGGGTGAATTTTATTTAGATAATCAAAGAAATCGTCCAAGGCCTTTCTGCCAGGGGACCAAACCACAAATGTGTCATCTACATATCGATACCAACGAGATGGTTTGTTATTAGCTTTGTCTAGGGCTGATTGTTCAAATTTCTCCATGTAAAGATTGGTAATCGCAGGGCCTAATGGATTACCCATTGCTACTCCATCAGGTCGTTCATAAAATTCATTATCCCACTGGAACTGACTTGATGCAAGACAATGTCTGAAAAGAACATTCAAATCTTCTGGAAAAATATCCGGTATGAAAATCATAACTTCGTTAACAGGAATCATTGTGAATAAGGACACAATGTCAAAACTTACAAGAATATTTTTAGGGGCCAGAGTTAGTCCCTCTAGTTTTTCAATAAAATGACGCGAGTCTTTTATATATGAGTCAGTTTTTCCAATAAATGGTTGTAAACAAGTTGTTAAATATTTTGCTGTTTCATAAGTGGGAGAATTGATGGCACTGACTATGGGTCTTAAAGGAAAATCTATTTTATGAATTTTAGGTACACCATACAATCGAGGACACATAGCTTCACTTTTCAACAAAGTTCTTTTATCTTCTTTTCGGATAGAGGTAGATGCCTTAATCAAATTATTTGTTTTCCTAAGTACACTGGCTGTAGGATCCCTCGCAAGTTTTTTATACTGTCCTGACGTTAAAAGGTTCAAAATTTTCCTTCGGTAATCTTCTGTATTCATAACAATATTCATAAGAATATAGAAGCAGGTATACGAAATATCCCTAAGGCAACCGCGAATGCAATTCGAATTGAAACCACTAGAGTTTTAAGCCACAGTAGACCTCTAGAACGTAATTTAACAAAAGGTGAGAGGAAGGCTCTTATGGATTTGAATACAGATGAAGAAATAGTGGTTCTTGCTGCAGATAAAGGGAACGTTACTGTTGTTATGAATACCGAAGATTACCTCACATCCCGGAAAGTATATCAACAGCCATGTCACCCGGTCGTGAAAGCCTTCATTCTACAATCATTTGATAATTCATGGTGGCCTACCCCGTTCAAAAGGCCGAAACAGACGCACTGTCCAAGATGTCTCTATAACAGTCAGCGAGATCATTTCGCAGACAGGTAGGTGCAGTCAGCATGTCCTGGAAAGAAGATTGTGAAAGACATCATCAAACACTGCCCACAGGGCTCTGTTTGTCGTCCAGAGTTCTGGGATGTTGGCACAGAGCCATTACTGAGCCAGCACCAGTGTATAACAAACACTAGAGGCTGCATCGCCAACGCAGTCGACCTTCTAATTATAGTCTCCGCTAACACAAGGGCTAAGTTAGAGAAAAATAGTGGGGTATTCTTGAAAGACTAAGCAGCTGGTGCGTAGAAAACAAACGATAGCAGCGCAAAAACAGTCTACATGTTACTAAAAGGAACATTATCAAGAATGAGAAAACCCACAATAAAAATAAATGACCAACCTATGAAAAGGAAACAAGTATGTACGTACCTTGGAATTAACATCGACGCAAAACACAACTTTCATGCACTTGTAGAAATCGTCTGCCAGAGAGGCATTAAGATCCTAAATAGTCGGCCTGTGTGGCCGAGCGGTTCTAGGCGCTACAGTCTGGAACCGCGCGACCGCTTCGGTCGCAGGTTCGAATCCTGCCTCGGGCATGGATGTGTGTGTGATGTCCTTAGGCTGGTTAGGTTTAAGTAGTTCTAAGTTCTAGGGGACTGATGACCTCAGAAGTCCCATAGTGCTCAGAGCCATTTGAACCATTTTTGAAAATCCTAAGTAAAGTAGCAACTGTTGGCCAAAGAAGTTTTCAGTTTCCACTAAGTGCACTAACAACGTACCACAACACATTCTTACTAGCTATTGTGGGCTTAGATTCGAGCGTTTGCGCTCATCTATCCAGAAAGGTAAGGACAGCACAGGTTCTATGGCGAGTACAGAGGAGTGTATCCCTGCTCCTGACAGGTGCGTATAGAACAACACTGACTGAGGTGCTGCTGGTGATATTAGGCTTGCTACCTCTTGACCTAGCAGCAAGAAAGAAAGGTGCACAATATTGACTCATAAAGCGCGAATATGATATTGTAGAGGAGATACTCGGAACAAGAATCATACCGAATAAGGAAATAAAAACATGCATTGATACAGAACGGCAAGAAATCTGGGACAGGGCAGAAACAGAGGAGAACTTACCAATTTCTTCCTAACATGAAAGAACGAGAATGACATACTTCCTTCCGACCAAGGGAGCCATACTCTGCTTCTTGGGACGCGGTCCTTATCCCAGCTACTTACTAAAACTACGACAGCGCTCCACAGACACTTGTGAATGTGGAGCAGTCGGTACTCCGGATCACAGCGTTTGGGAGTTTGGTCTTGGACAAGATGTAACATACGAGGACAGGAACGCATTTGGAAATGCAACGGTCTATAATACACTCCTGGAAATTGAAATAAGAACACCGTGAATTCATTGTCCCAGGAAGGGGAAACTTTATTGACACATTCCTGGGGTCAGATACATCACATGATCACACTGACAGAACCACAGGCACATAGACACAGGCAACAGAGCATGCACAATGTCGGCACTAGTACAGTGTATATCCACCTTTCGCAGCAATGCAGGCTGCTATTCTCCCATGGAGACGATCGTAGAGATGCTGGATGTAGTCCTGTGGAACGGCTTGCCATGCCATTTCCACCTGGCGCCTCAGTTGGACCAGCGTTCGTGCTGGACGTGCAGACCGCGTGAGACGACGCTTCATCCAGTCCCAAACATGCTCAATGGGTGACAGATCCGGAGACCTTGCTGGCCAGGGTAGTTGACTTACACCTTCTAGAGCACGCTGGGTGGCACGGGATACATGCGGACGTGCATTGTCCTGTTGGAACAGCAAGTTCCCTTGCCGGTCTAGGAATGGTAGAACGATGGGTTCGATGACGGTTTGGATGTACCGTGCACTATTCAGTGTCCCCTCGACGATCACCAGTGGTGTACGGCCAGTGTAGGAGATCGCTCCCCACACCATGATGCCGGGTGTTGGCCCTGTGTGCCTCGGTCGTATGCAGTCCTGATTGTGGCGCTCACCTGCACGGCGCCAAACACGCATACGACCATCATTGGCACCAAGGCAGAAGCGACTCTCACCGCTGAAGACGACACGTCTCCATTCGTCCCTCCATTCACGCCTGTCGCGACACCACTGGAGGCGGGCTGCACGATGTTGGGGCGTGAGCGGAAGACGGCCTAACGGTGTCGGGACCGTAGCCCAGCTTCATGGAGACGGTTGCGAATGGTCCTCGCCGATACCCCAGGAGCAACAGTGTCCCTAATTTGCTGGGAAGTGGCGGTGCGGTCCCCTACAGCACTGCGTAGGATCCTACGGTCTTGGCGTGCATCCGTGCGTCGCTGCGGTCCGGTCCCAGGTCGACGGGCACGTGCACCTTCCGTCGACCACTGGCGACAACATCGATGTACTGTGGAGACCTCACGCCCCACGTGTTGAGCAATTCGGCGGTACGTCCACCCGGCCTCCCGCATGCCCACTATACGCCCTCGCTCAAAGTCCGTCAACTGCACATACGGTTCACGTCCACGCTGTCGCGGCATGCTACCAGTGTTAAAGACTGCGATGGAGCTCCGTATGCCACGGCAAACTGGCTGACACTGACGGCGGCGGTGCACAAATGCTGCGCAGCTAGCGCCATTCGACGGCCAACACCGCGGTTCCTGGTGTGTCCGCTATGCCGTGCGTGTGATCATTGCTTGTACAGCCCTCTCGCAGTGTCCGGAGCAAGTATGGTGGGTCTGACACACCGGTGTCAATGTGTTCTTTTTTCCATTTCCAGGAGTGTATAATAAGGAACGAGGAATTGTGGCATAAGCTGAACTCGCTTACAGCTATCAGCTTATGAACAGCAAGCATACATGGCTAAGAGATAACCTAGAAGAGGACTTATATTATGATAACGAGACACGACACGGCAGAACACCCATCTACAACAAAATCCTGAGTTGCACCTCAGTGCGCCGGGGGCTAACCATCCAAATGACAGATCCAGCTTGGTTCACATACCAAGTACAGTAGTGCAGTGTAGTGTTGTGTAGTCTAGTGCTGTGTAGTATAGTGTTGTGGTAGTGTAGTCCAGAATTATACACTCCTGGAAATGGAAAAAAGAACACATTGACACTGGTGTGTCAGACCCACCATACTTGCTCCGGACACTGCGAGAGGACTGTACAAGCAATGATCACACGCACGGCACAGCGGACACACCAGGAACCGCGGTGTTGGCCGTCGAATGGCGCTAGCTGCGCAGCATTTGTGCACCGCCGCCGTCAGTGTCAGCCAGTTTGCCGTGGCATACGGAGCTCCATCGCAGTCTTTAACACTGCTAGCATGCCGCGACAGGGTGGACGTGAACCGTATGTGCAGTTGACGGACTTTGAGCGAGGGCGTATAGTGGGCATGCGGGAGGCCGGGTGGACGTACCGCCGAATTGCTCGACACGTGGGGCGTGAGGTCTCCACAGTACATCGATGTTGTCGCCAGTGGTCGGCGGAAGGTGCACGTGCCCGTCGACCTGGGACCGGACCGCAGCGACGCACGGATGCACGCCAAGACCGTAGGATCCTACGCAGTGCCGTATGGGACCGCACCGCCACTTCCCAGCAAATTAGGGACACTGTTGCTCCTGGGGTATCGGCGAGGACCATTCGCAACCGTCTCCATGAAGCTGGGCTACGGTCCCGCACACCGTTAGGCCGTCTTCCGCTCACGCCCCAACATCGTGCAGCCCGCCTCCAGTGGTGTCGCGACAGGCGTGAATGGAGGGACGAATGGAGACGTGTCGTCTTCAGCGATGAGAGTCGCTTCTGCCTTGGTGCCAATGATGGTCGTATGCGTGTTTGGCGCCGTGCAGGTGAGCGCCACAATCAGGACTGCATACGACCGAGGCACACAGGGCCAACACCCGGCATCATGGTGTGGGGAGCGATCTCCTACACTGGCCGTACACCACTGGTGATCGTCGAAGGGACACTGAATAGTGCACGGTACATCCAAACCGTCATCGAACCCATCGTTCTACCATTCCTAGACGGGCAAGGGAACTTGCTGTTCCAACAGGACAATGCACGTCCGCATGTATCCCGTGCCACCCAACGTGCTCTAGAAGGTGTAAGTCAACTACCGTGGCCAGCAAGATCTCCGGATCTGTCCCCCATTGAGCAAGTTTGGGACTGGATGAATCGTCGTCTCACGCGGTCTGCACGTCCAGCACGAACGCTGGTCCAACTGAGGCGCCAGGTGGAAATGGCATGGCAAGCCGTTCCACAGGACTACATCCAGCATCTCTACGATCGTCTCCATGGGAGAATAGCAGCCTGCATTGCTGCGAAAGGTGGATATACACTGTACTAGTGCCGACATTGTGCATGCTCTGTTGCCTGTGTCTATGTGCCTGTGGTTCTGTCAGTGTGATCATGTGATGTATCTGACCCCAGGAATGTGTCAATAAAGTTTCCCCTTCCTGGGACAATGAATTCACGGTGTTCTTATTTCAATTTACAGGAGTGTAAATTACAAAATTTGTGATGTGCCAATGCCGCTTAGTGTAACAGACCAGTAGTGTGTGCCTTCTGGATTCTGGATGAACCGATATCTGTGTGCCAGATAGCCAAATGGTAGTATCCAGACTTTTTAGTTAGTATTATTATTTTTTGTTTTAGTATAGTTATTTTATGTAGATTCCCCCCCACCCCCCCACCCCAACTTTAAATAGCGGAATGACAGTAGTCACTAACACATTTGAAATTATGGTAATTACGTGCTTTATTCATGCCAATATACGTGTAACATTGTGCTTATTTCTTTTGATTTAGATGAGAGACTAAAAGAAAATGGCAAGTAAATGAACAAATAAAAATATCACTGTGGTGCCAGTAGTTGCCCAAATTGCTGCTGCAGACGCAGTACGATACGTCAGAGCCATACGCCGAACACATCTACATCTACATCTACATGGATACTTTGTAAATCACATTTAAGTGCCTGACAAGGGTTCATCGAACCAACTTCACAATACTCTATTATTTCAGTCTCGTATAGCGTGCGGAAAGAATGAACACCTGTATCTTTCCGTACGAGCTCTGATTTCCCTTATTTTATCGTGGTGATCGTTCCGCCCTGTGTAGGTTGGTGTCAACAAAATATTTTCTCATTCGGAAGAGAAAGTTGGTGACTGGAGTTTCGTGAGAAGATTCCGTCGCAACGAAAAACGCCTATCTTTTAATGATTTCCAGCCCAAATTCTGATCATTTCTATAACACTCTCTCCTATATTTCGCGATAATACAAAACGTGCTGCCTTTCTTTGAACTTTTTCGATGTACTCCGTCAGTCCTACCTGGTAAGGATCCAACACCACACAGCACTATTCTAAAAGAGGACGGACAAGCGTAGTGGGCGCAGTCTCCTTAGTAACTGGTCTGTTACATTTTCTAAGTGTCCTGCCAACAAAACGCAGCCTTTGGTTAGCCTTCCCCACAACATTTTCTATGTGTTCTTTCCAATTTAATTTGTTCGTAATTGTAATACCTAGGTATTTAGTTGAGTTTACTGCTTTTAGATTTGACTTATCGTGTAACCGAAATTTAACGGGTTCCTTTTAGCACTCATGTGGATGACCTCACACTTTTCGTTATTTAGGCTCAACTGCCACTTTTCGCACCATTCAGATAGTTTTTATAAATCGTTTTGCAGTTTGTTTTGATCTTCTGATGACTTTATTAGTCGATAAACAACAGCGTCATCTGCAAACAACCTAAGACGACTGCTGAGATTGTCTCCCAAATCGTTTATATAGATAAGGAACAGCAAAACGCCTATAACACCACCTTGGGGAACACCTGAAATCACTTCTGTTTTACTCGATGACTTTCCGTCAATTACAACGAACTGTGGCCTATTTGACAGGAAATCGCAAATCCAGTCACATAACTGAGACGATATTCCATAAGCACGCAATTTTACTACGAGCCGCTTGTGTGGTACAGTGTCAAAAGCCTTCCGGAAATCCAGGAATACGGAACCGATCTGAAATCCCTTGTCAATAGCACTTAGTACTTCATGTGAATAAAGAGCTAGTTGTGTTTCACAGAAACGATGTTTTCCAAACCCATGCTGACTGTATGTCAATAGACCATTTCCTTCGATGTAATTCATAATGTTCGAACACAATATATGTTCTAAAATCCAGCTGCATATCGACGTTAACGATATGGGCCTGTAATTTAGTGGATTACTCCTACTACCTTTCTTGAATATTGGTGTGACCTTTGCAACTTACCAGTCTTTGGGTACGGCTCTTTCTTCGAGCGAACGATTGTATATGATTGTTAAGTATACTCCGAAAGGAACCTACCTGATATACAGTCTGGACCAGAAGACTTGCTTTTATTAAGTGATTTGAGCTGCTTCACTACTACGAGGATATTTACTTCATCGTTACTCATGTTGGCAGCTGTTGTCTATTCGAATTCTGGAATATTTACTTCATCTTCTTTTGTGAAGGCATTTCGGAAGGCTGTGTTTAGTAAATCTGCTTTGGCCGCACTGTCTTCGATAGTATCTCCATTGTTATCGCGCAGAGAAGGCATTGGTTGTTTCTGGCCGCTAACATACTTCACATACGACCAGAACCTCTTTGGATTTTCTGCCTGGTTTCGAGACAAAGTTTCGTTGTGGAAACTGTTATAGGCGTCTCGCATTGAACGCTGCGCTAAGTTTCGAGCTTCTGTAAAGGATCGCCAATCTTGGGGATTTTGCGTCTGTTTAAATTTGGCATGTTCGTTTCGTTGTTTCTGCAAGTGTTCTAACCTGTTTTGTTTACCAAGTAGGATCAGCTCCGTCGTTTGTTAGTTTATTTGGTATAAACCTCTCAATTGCTGCCCTTACTATTTCTTTGAATTTAAGCCACATCTGGTCTTCAATTAAATTATTAATTTGGATTGAGTGGAGATTGTCTCTCAGGAATGGGTCACGTGAACTTTTATCTGCTTTTTTGAATACGTATATTTTTCGCTTATTTTTCGAGGATTTGGGGATTACAATATTCAATCTCGCTACGACAACCCTGTGTTCACTAATCGCTATGTCGATTTTGATGATGGTTATTAACTCCGGATTAAGGTTTTTAACATGGCTGTCAATCAGCGACTGTTGTATAATACAAAATTTTGAAAAACACAGCCCTCAGTTGCGAACACAATTAATTTGTGAGCTAGGTATTGGTGTCACAAGGGACACCTTCTTCGGACAAAATTAAAACTAAAAGTTGCAGCATAACGTACAAAAAAATACGAAAGCTGCGGTCATTCCTGACAGCGTCAGAAAGTCAGCATTAAAATAAAATGGAACAGAGGTGCAAGCCACTAGGGGCTGCCATGTGTCCTCTGCTACAGTCGACACTAATGCTGACTATCTGACGCTGTCAGGTATAACCGCAGCATTCGCATCTTTTGGTACGTTATGCTGTAACTTTTAGTTTTAATTTTGTCCGAAGAAGGTGTCCCTTGTGACACCAATACCTAGCGCACAAATTAATTGTGTTCGCAACTGAGGGCTGTGTTTTTCAAAATTTTGTAACTCAGGATTATTTGTTGCTAAGAGGTCAAGTGTGTTTTCACAACCGTTTACTCTTCGCAGTGGGCTCATGAACTAACTGCTCGAAATAATTTTCAGAGAATGCACAATTTCGGATGATATTTTATGCGTACCTCCGGAATTAAACATGTATTTTCGCCAACATATCAATGGTAAATTAAAGTCACCACCAAATATTATCGTATGAGTCGGGTACGTGTTTGAAATCAAACTCAAGTTTTCTTTGAACCTTTCAGCAACTGCATCATTCCTGCCAAAGCTTTCTGCAATGTCGCAGAAGGAACATACAGCCTCTCGTAGCCCTATTACACGACCTCATTCAAACTCAGTGAGTTCTTGATAAGGGTGTGTTTGTCGCCATAAAGGCTGTCTTGACTAACATCAGCTCACCACATCCAATCTCAAAGATAACTAACGCTCACGCCCGTTACTGCGTGTATTTAAAGCAAACCTTATTTGCATCCTCATAATGGCGCCACTGGCGAGAAATGTGAATATACACCACCTTTCGTTTATGTCACACAGCTAGTTCTTGGTGTTGCGATTTTTTCCGTCAGTGTGTTTCTGTACAGTATGTGATTCTTTTAATTCAGCATGTGCTATGATCTAATTTCAAACTGCAAGCAAGTACTCATTCTATATGGATGTCAGTAATATGAAAACATGCGAGAAATAATTGTCCTGCAACTTCTTGAGAAGTACATGAAAAGACTGAAAATACATACTGAAAAGGAGTCTACATTCTCTGCGGTATGTCCTTTGCAGTACCCAACGTTCGATATAATTGCTGCAATAAAACGGATGTTCTCCCTCGGTACAAAAGGCGGGGATAATTAATCGCCATTTGGATAGCTCTTGCAGCAGTATTTTCCGCGATATAAAAGCCGCTAAAAATGCGAAATGGGGTAAAGCGGCTCGCGCCAATCTTTATCGCTAATTCTCGATTTGTCTTTTATAATTCCCGCCCTCCGCGTCATTAAAGTTGACGTACGCGACTGAGTCAGGTGTTTAATGGACGCTGTAAGTGGATCTCCCAATCACGCCGCGCCCTGCTGGGTAAAGTTAGCTCAGCTGTCGGTCCCTGCCAGAGTAGGGTGCGGGCCAAACAGGGCGTACCCCTGGGGTCCGTCGGTCGCTGCGGGCCGGGTCGTGGGGTCGTGTGGTCGTGCGTGAAGGCAGGTCAGGCGACGTTAATCTGCTCTGTACCTCATTACCTGCCCACTCTGCACCGAGAGGCTGCATTGGCTTTACACTTAGGCTCCATTTTCATATTCTCATCCCCCTAATTGCCTTACTCGAACTTTACGAAAAGGCAGCTTTGAATGTTCAACGTGTCGGATACGACTACAACAGTAATGAAACAGACTGCACTGTGTGTTGGGAAGGTGTGAAACGACTGTTTCAAATGACAAATGGTTCAAATGGCTCTGAGCACTAAGCGACTTAACTTCTGAGGTCATCAGTCGCCTAGAACTTAGAACTAATTAAACCTAACTAACCTAAAGACATCACACACATCCATGCCCGAGGCAGGATTCTAACCTGCGACCGGAACGGTCGCTCGGCTCGAGACTGTAGCGCCTAGAACCGCACGGCCACTCCGGCCGGCTTCATATGACAGAAACCACATTTTAACTTCTTTTGTCGATGCCAGTCCCCACAGGTATCACAAACAGAATTTGACATCGACAAATTGCTGCATGCGATATGTTATGAAAAAGATGCCTTTTTTAATCACAACTATATTGATCGCATTTGATGGCTTTATGACGGTTACCTGTCATGACCAGTGTCATGTTATGTCAGACCAGTGTCATGTTACGTCACACAGCCATCTAGTGCCGATTCTGGGCACTTGAAGTCAACTGCCTATAACTATTTGGACGTATTACTTTCGTAAGAAGATACTGGTTCTGATGATGACTCAGAAGTGCTGAAACCTAAAGCTGTCATAAGTCCACGAAATCAGATCGAGACAATTGCGAATAAAGTTGTCAGAGATATTTCGAACTAAATCTGCTATCTTTGCTCATATGCAATGCAGAAAGAAGAATACACCACAACACAATTTTCCCCTCCACGTTCCTTAATTTGATTGAAAAACAGCATAAATAAACTGTCTTCAGATCTGCAGAATTAAAAGCTTCAGATATCGAATAAAGACGACGAGTGATAAACTGTGTTGTGCTGTCATCTATGTTAGGGAACAAAACCGTCACAAATTATATAAAAGTAGTGATAAAACAGTACATGAACTAAAATCATGTAAAATTATGTGATTCTGACCACTTTAATTTGTTTTGTGATACAAACTGGTATGGGAAATGATGTCTAAAGTTTTTAGGAATCAATATGGGCGTACAGTGAAACACAGCTTGCAGCCTTTGGTCTACGAGATTTCGACAATCCACTAATACACTGCTTGTTTTATGAAGTCGTCCTTGAAGAGAGGGGAGTAGGTAGATGTGAATCATGTCTGGATAACTCAGCCGGTAAAAGCACTGCCAGCGAGAGGCAAGGTTCGGGGTTCGAATCATAAACCTGCACGCACTTTCGATCTATCTACAAAACAGCACAGACTCCACGACAGAGTGAAATATTCACTCTGGAAACAAGCCCTAAGGTGTAGCTAAGCAATTTTTTCGCGATAGCCTTTCTTCCAAGAATGCTAGTGCTGCAAGCAGTTTAGGAAAGCTTCTGTGAAGTTTGGAAAGTAGGAGACGATACTGGCAGAACTGAAGTCGTGACGGCGTACCGTGAATCGTCACTGGATAGGTCAGTCTGTAAGAGCATTGGTTTCGAAAGGTACGGTTCTGTGTTCTACTCCCGGTTGGGTATACATTCTACTCTTCATCTTCTGGGAAGTGTCAAAACCTTGACATTACTTGAAAAAGTGAAAGAAAGCATTCCGAGAGCACGAAGGCTCTACAACACTCTAACAAATTAGTAGCAAAGTCACACAGTTGAGTTAAAAAGGTTTACTTATCTTTGTGAATTGTTGAATAATGAACTCTGCAACACTCCATGTAATATAACACAAGAAACGCCCTCAATGGCTAAGTGAAAATAGCCGTAGGTGAACTTCACAGTACATGCAAATGGAAATGAAGTCCCATGCTTCTTGACAGAGCGTAGGGGAACGATGCGGGAGACCCGCACCGCCTACTAGGCAAGGTCCTAATGGAGGTGTTTTGCCGTTGCCTTCCTCCGGCCGTAATTGGGGTGAATGATGGTGATAAAGACGACATAACAACACCCAGTCGTCTCGAGGCAGATCAAAATCCCTGATCCCGCCGCGAATCGAACCCGGAACCCCGTGTTCGGGAAGCGAGAACGCTACCGCGAGACCACGAGCTCATAGTACATAGCAAATGCAATTTTGTACTCGGCCTGTAACTGGTCGAGGCGAAGTCGATATCTTCATTCTCAGCGCCGCCCGTGGTGCTGGTGGAACTCGCAAAAGTAGCCAGTCTCTATGGTACTGGCACCAGCTCCCATCTTTGCGCCTGTGGTGTTTTTGCGCTGTCTGTGCCTTGTTCGGACGACAGAGCACTGAAGGTATCTGATTTTCTTGTTAGTGATTTTAAAGAATTCAGTAATTAACATACGAGACTTTAATCTAATAATCAAGTATGCTCAGCTTATCAGTATGTGCTTTATGTAAAATTGCCGTTATGAAATAAATTGTGAAATTTAATTTTGCTGAATGTGGGCTTGCCAGCTTACCACTTCTAGACCCGTGCATCCTTTCCATTTCAGTGGTAGCAGAATGTGGTTACTTGGCTGGTGGGCATTTCCATACGCTGTTAGTGAGCAAGCAGTCTTTTCCGGTAACTGTTGTTCGGCTTGTTTTACATGAGCATTGGAACAAGATGCGTGATAAGGCTGCCTCATTAGAGGAAAAACTGCCTACAGTATGAGTTAACAGTGTCGTGGACTGACAAGGCAGCCAGTCCACAGTGACGGGTAACCGAAAGGCACGCGTACACACACGCCGACTGGCGTTAAGTCTGAAACAGGATACGTGATGAAAGCTATAAAGAAAAGAACGGAGCTTCTCGTATACTTAACTTTAATTCATTGTGGTACATTTCTCTTGATAATACAAGTGAGACTCTCTCCAGATATGGTTAATGCGCCTTGCTAGGTCGTAGCCATGGACTTAGCTGAAGGCTATTCTAACTGTCTCTCGGCAATTGAGAGAAAGGCTTCGTACGTGTAGTCGCTAGCAATATCGTCCGTACAACTGGGCGAGTGCTAGTACGTCGCTCGAGACCTGCCTTGTGGTGGCGCTCGGTCTGCGATCCTGACAGTGGCGACACGCGGGTCCGACATGTACTAATGGACCGCGGCTGATTTAAGCTACCACCTAGCAAGTGTGGTGTCTGGCGGTGACACCACAAACAGATTCATAAAAAATCAGAGAAAGGCAACATCACTGAGTTAAGTCACGGATTGCGGGCTGCATTAAGTCGTCTGGTGAACATCGCCATGGAGACGATTGCAAAACATTGCTTTCTGATATGCAGGAAAATGTTGTGCTGTTAGTTGTCACTACTCAGTCTCACAAGCAAAGTTTTCATTTACAAACAATCGTAGATCATCTCACCAAAAATTGTTCAAATGGCTCTAAGCACTATATCTGAGGTCATCAGTCCTCATCAGTCCCCTAGAACTTAGAACTACTTAAACCTAACTACCCTAAGGACATCACACACATCCATGCCCGAGGCAGGATTCGAACCTGCGACCGTAGCAGCAGCGCAGTTCCGGGATGAAGCGTCTAGAACAGCTCGGCCACAGCGGCGGCGATATCTCATCATTAGGGTCCAAGATGTCCATCTGGTTGATGCTATCCCAGGTTTTTGTCCGACATTCAGGCATTGAAAGAGGAAGTTCTATTGTAAGAACGAATTTCGTTTCTCAATTGGCGGGTGGAGACCTGGACGACGCTACGACGATGGTTTGAATTTTGCACCCATGCCAAAGGTCTTGTCAGTGCCTGAATTCTTCAGTGCCGCTGAAGAAGCTGTTTGACCACTCTCTACGGATTCAGCAGATGAAACAAGATGTGAACCTTGTCAGGCTGTTATGAAGGCTATATGTCTGTGGCAGAGAGGGCGGTAATATGTAAGCTTCCTGCTGATATAGGTAATGCCACTGTTTTAATGTCTTGTGACGACTATCGTGACAAAATGTGCAGTTTGTTGGGTGATAGCACATATCAGAAGATCAGTGAAAACACCACTAACCAGATGGTATGGAATACTGCTGCTTTCTCCTCCAGAAGTTGTACGAAGATTGAAATCAAGGCGTGCGCTTCCTCTGAGGTTTTATGAACTTCCAAAGATCCACAAGAAACATTTTTTATGCAGCCAATAGTGAGCAACACTGGCTCTCCAAACTATGACTACGCCAAACAATTAGTGTCGTTATTAAGGTCTCTTTTTGGAAAATGTGTGCAATACACATGCAAGTCTGTGGAATTCGTTGGCAAACTAAAATCACTGTAACTGAACACTTCTCGTCTATTAGTCTGCTTTTCTGTGGTATCCTTATTCACGGAGATTCCCCTTTCAGAATCCTTATGTACTGAGAAACAGGGCTCTTGTAGTTAGATTTAGATGTTAACTGGTTCAATTCCTTGATTGTAATGGTATTTGAAATAATCTGAACTACCTGTTGTACTAAGCTGTGCGTGCCTGTCTTTGAATGATCGGGTAATTATTGGTGTATTTTTAACTGTATCTTGTTGTCTTCTAATAAGTGCTCATACGTAATGTTTAAGACGTTCCTTCAGAGCGGCCTTCATAACTGAGAAGAAATTTAACTTTTGACATTTTAACAGCCAACAGTCACCAGCGCTTTAGTCAGAATAAGATTGTCAAAAGGGAGGCGTTGGGACCCAATCGCACCTTGTTGCTGATTGAAATGAAAAGGTTGCTCGCTTTGAAGCAAGCCCTATTGTTGTCATAATATTTTCCTAATTTGTTTAACCTTTAAGCATTTGTGAGCGTCTTAACCCAGAACCTTTCGACATACAGTTACCAAATTTAAAAAAAGAAAAAGAATTACGTCATCTGTTTGAGTAACTGAAACATTCTCATCATCAATATTACTTATATGTCTTCATGTGTTGCAGAAGGGCTTTTAACAAGAGAAACTGTGTCCAGCGCGGTAGTAAACACCGCTGTGTCACCCAATAACGGGCGGCCTGCAGGTCTGGGCTCTTGTAATTATTCTCATGTTGTTCTTGTTTCGATTTCTCTTGTAAAAGTTTATTCATTTCACAAATTTGTTACTTTGTAAAGAAAACGAATTTATGATTATTTATTGTTAAATAAACAGGTTGTGTGAAGAGATTGTTACATTGGTGGGTCCTCCCTTCCACGTTTTCCTGAATACCAGTAAATACCACGTTTCGTTTGTAGTGTGGTCCCATGATGAGGATAGATTACAGAATTATTAATCCATCTGTATTCCATTCATGGTCAAATCCACTTTCAAATGGAAATAGAGAAGAAGGGACGTCTTCCATTTCTGGATGTTTTTGTTCGGGGACAAAATGATTGCACTTTCGGACATGCGTATATGGGAGACAGACGCATTTATATTTACGTGCAGGTAGCTGCCATCTTCTCAGAACTTTGTTTCGCAGAGAACAGATCAGTGCTGACAAGAGCAATCTACAGGAAAAACTTCTACACTTAACAAGAGTTTTTGAAGCCAACGGGCATTCCCACAGCAAAAGAGTAAGGCCCGAGGTTGACACAAGGAATACGGAAGAAGACAAAGAAATATTTAAAACCACGGCTTTCTCGCCATATGAGGGGAGTCTAACGTCAAAAATAGAACTGATCCTCAGCAAGCACAAAGTAATACTCATTTTTCGCTCTCCACCGAAGACAGCAGCACTCCTGTGTTCTGTTAAAGGCGATCTGATTCCACGGAATCCTAGGGTTTACAGGTTCCTCTACGAATGTGGCCTTTCATAGGCCGGGGACAGACGGCGCTTACAGTTCATGAAAGCAGCACATCACACTGTAGGTACAGCCGCTTCTTACAGTTCAATAAATCGGCAGCGTCAGAGCACTGTTCTGATACTGGTCATTCCATATTGTACAATCTGTCATTCTGTATTGTACGAAAACGTCGAAATTTTTGGGTTGACTACACATTTTTGGGACTCTTTGTTGATAGAAGCTGTTGAAATTCGTTTGATGACAAATTTATTTAATGTAGATAGCCGTTTGAGCTTCGATAAGTCATGGAATCCGGCGCTCTCTTTCATAAACTTGCAAAGGCGTCATCGCAGTGCAGCTCACAGTGATACATCGACTTCCCGACGTGGATCAACCTCGTAGGCACAGACCTAATTCATACACATGTGTACATCTTTGCCGCCGATAAACCTCTCTGTCGCCTGTGTATCTGCGGCCCCATGCGCAGTAGCGCAGTTCTCGAGTTTAAAAGGCCGAAGCGTCAGTCATTTGGCTCACTCTGAAGCTGGTTGAACGGTATAAGGCTGAAATATTCGAAGCAGAAGCAGGATTTATCCGGATGCAAGCCCTAAATTTAACTACATTGGTAATACCATGTTCTTCAGCCAAGGAAGGTTTCCTTTTCCAGTAATCCTCTTGGTCCCAGAATGAGATTTTCACTCTGCAGCGGAGTGTGCGCTGATATGAAACTTCCTGGCAGATTAAAACTGTGTTCCCGACCGAGACTCGAACTCGGGACCTTTGCCTTTCGTGGGCAAGTGCTCTACCATCTGAGCTAGCGAAAGGCAAAGGGGCCGAGTTCGAGTCTCGGTCGGGCACACAGTTTTAATCTGCCAGGAAGTTTCATATCAGCGCACACTCCGCTGCAGAGTGAAAATCTCATTCTGGAAACATCCCCCAGGCTGTGACTAAGCCATGTCTCCGCTTTATCCTTTCTTTCAGGAGTGCCAGTTCTGCAAGGTTCGCAGAAGAGCTTCTGTTAAGTTTGGAAGGTAGGAGACGAGATACTGGCAGAAGTAAAGCTGTGAGTACCGGGCGTGAGCCAATCCTCTTGGTGTCGTACTATTACTCCAGTGTTATAGAAATGGTAGTTTCCTTTTCTCCTCGGCATTATATCTACCAGGGATGAAATTGCAGAATATAAGCCTCGGACAGCCGCTAAATGTACCACACATTTACTTCTTTAACATATACTGGGGTGACAAACGTTAGGGGATAGCTATATGCTCATATTCAGATGGCAGCAGTATCGCGTACACAAGACATAAAAGGCCACTGCATTGACGGAGCAACCATTTGTACTCAGATGATTCGTTTTAAAATGTTTCCGAAGTTATTGGGTCCACGCGTCGGGAATTAACAGACTTTGAACGCGGAACGGTAGTTAGAGCTACACGCATGGGACATTTCATTATAGAAATCGTTAGGGAATTCAGTATTCCGAAATCCACAATGTCAAGTGTGTGCCGAGAATACAAAATTTCGACATTACCTCTCAATATGGACAACGCTGTGGCCGACGGCCTTCACTTAACGAACGAGAGCAGCGACGTTCGCACAGAGTTGTCAGTGTTAAGAGTCAAGAAATCTGCGTGCAATAACCGCGGAAATCAATGTGGCACGTACGACCAACGTGTACATTAAGAGAGTGCAGCGAAATTGGCATTAATGGGCTATGGAAGCAGACGACTGACACGAGTGCCTTTGCTAAGGGCACGACGTCGTCTGCAGTGCCTCTCCTGGGCTCTTCACGATACCGGTTGGACCCTAGGCGACTGGAAAACCGTGGCTTGGTCAGATGAGTCCCAATTTCAGTTGGTATCAGTTAATTGTAGGGGTCTGAGTGTGGCGTAGACCCCACGAAGCCATGGACTCAAGTTGTCAACATGGGAATATGCGACCTGGTTGTGGCTCCAGGATGGTGTGGCCTGTGTTCACATGGAATGCAGTGGGTCGCCTGGTCCGACTGAATCGACCATTGTCTGCAAATAGGTATGTTCGGCTACTTGGATACCATTTGCAGCCATTTATGAAGGGATGGCAGCCGGCCGGTGTGACCTTGCGGTTCTAGGCGCTTCAGTCTGGAACCGCGTGACCGCTACGGTCGCGGGTGCGAATCCTGCCTTGGGCATGGATGTGTGTGATGTCCTTAGGTTAGTTAGGTTTAAGTAGTTATAAGTTCTAGGGGACTGATGACCACAGATGTTAAGTCCCATAGTGCTCAGAGCCATTTGAACCATTTCATGGATGACAATGCGCCATATCAGTGGGCCACATCTGTTCACCACTGCAATTACAATGAAATGAACATCCTTAGCTGCTTACAGGCGTTGACATACGTCAACGGGTCAGATGAAAATGTGTACCCTGACCGGGACTCGAACCCGGGATCTCCTGCTTACATGGCAGACGCTCTGTCCATCTGAGCCACCGAGGACACAGAGGATAGTGCGACTGCAGGCATTTATCTCTGGCACGCCTCCCGCGAAACCCAAATTCTCAACGTATTGTCCCGCACTACATTCGTAGTGCCCCTGCCCATTATACTCATTACTCGCGGCGCGTTGCCGATTCCCGTAAGAGTTCGGGCACTGTTTGTGCATTCGCACAGAAGAAGAAGATGGTCAAGTGGCCGGTGAGCCTTAACTATATATATGCTAAGATGGTATCTGTTCTTTCGGACCTGTCCGAAAATGCGTTGAGAATGTGGGTTTCGCGGGAGGCGTGCCAGAGATAAATCCCTTGCAGTCGCGCTATCCTCTGTGTCCTCGGTGGTTCAGATGGATAGAGCGTCTGTCATGTAAGCAGGAGATCCCGAGTTAGAGTCCCGGTCGGGGCACACATTTTCATGTGTCCCCGTTGACGTATGTCAACGCCTGTAAGCAGCTTAGAGTGTTCATTTCATTGTAATTTCATTCTAACGAGCAGCTTGGTCACCGATGGTATCTGTTCTTAGTATACCATCTTGGTATATGTTCGCCACTGGCTTGAAGAACATTCTGGGCAATTCGAACGAATAATTTGGCCACCCAGACCGCCTGACATGAATCCTACCGTACATTTATGGGACATAACGTGTAAGTAGGCTGTTTGTTTTCTTATTGGCAACGTTACGTAGCGCTCTGTATGACAGTCACTGGCTGTGCTATGTGCAGTCTGTGGCTAGTTTGCATTTTTGTCTGCCATTGTAGTGCTGGGCAGCGGCAGCTGAATGTGAACAGCGCGTAGCGTTGCGCAGTTGGAGGTGAGCCGCCAGCAGTGGTGGATGTGGGGAGAGAAATGGCGGAGTTTGGAAATTTGTAAGACTGGATGTCATGAACTGCTATGTACTCGTATATTATGATTTTTCAACACTATTAAGGTAAATACATTGTTTGTTCTCTATTAAAATCTTTCATTTGCTAACTATGCCTATCAGTAGTTAGTGCCTTCCGTAGTTAGAATCTTTTATTTAGCTGGCAGTAGTGGCGCTCGCTGTGTTGCAGTAGTTCGAGTAACGAAGATTTTTGTGAGGTAAGTGTTTTTTGAAAGGAATAGGTTAATGTTAGTCAGGGCCATTCTTTTGTAGGGATTTTTGAAAGTCAGATTGCGTTGCGCTAAAACAATATTGTGTGTCAGTAATTTTTCAAAGGGGACGTTTCATATGTCGACCCTTAGCCGAGGATACCTCACTGGAATCTTCTGATTTTTTCTTGTAGTTTGTGTAATTAGTGTAGCTTTAGTTTAATGCTAGCGCCTAATTGTAGAGAGATTCTCCTTTGTAGTTGCAGTCTTTCATTGTTGTACAGTAAAACAGTTGTGGCATGCATGTAAATTTGCACCAAGTATTTCGCAGCTGCGCTTGCAATTAACGAGATATCATTTTCAATGCTATGTTAATGTGTTTTCTTATTTTGCTCTTCAAATTGTGCTTTTCTGTGTTATCGTGTGAAATATTGTGACAATAATGGCGTGTGAAAAACGTAACACTAGGCTCCAAAGTAAACTGAGAAATAATAGTGACGACGAGCGTAGCTTATCAGCACCACTGTGTAATGAATTAACAGACATTCGAAGTAGTAATTTGGTAATTGTCCATAGGAAAATGGAGCGGGCGGCAAATAATGGCGTAGACAGTGAAACAATTAGTGAACAGGGAAGCATTATCGATCGATCGGTCGGCAATAGTTCGCCTCAGGAATCCGAAATGACAGGACACAATCTCGCAAATACTGTAGATTCAGGTTTTGGGTCCTCACCGTTTTCTCAAATAAGTCAAGACACATTTTCTGCTTTTCAAAATGCGAATATTGCCGATTCAAATGCACTGCCTCATAGCACTGAGGAACATGTTTCAGACACCAGTGTATTGTTATTACAGTTAATGCAACAAATGGGACAAAGGCTACAAAAGTTAGACACAACGCTTGAACAAAATCAGAAACAAATGGGACAAAATCTTCAAACGTTAGACACAATGGAACAAAATCTTCAAAAGTTAGACACAATGGAACAAAATCAGAGACAAACACAGCAAAAGCTTCAAAAGTTAGACACAATGGAACAAAATCAGAGACAAACACAGCAACAGTTAGACGCAATGGAACAAAATCTTCACACCACGCTTGAACAAACACGTGAAGATTTAACTACTGAGTTACATAAGATTGAATCGAAATGTCAAAAAGTCTGTAATGACGTAAAAACACAGATTTGTGAGCATTTTCAACCTATTTTTTCGCGGCATGAAAATGCATTACAGAATCACGAAGCAGCCATAAAAGAACTGCAAACTATTGTTCATGAAAATCATGAGACCTTGCAAGCTAAAATTGACTCAGTTGCATCTACCGTACGCAACTTGCAAAAACACAAGAAAAATTAACGGACACAGTAGATACTCTGAAAGACACATGGAGGAAATTAGTTCATTATCGGAGAAAGTAGTTGAACTTTCGGATCAGCTAAATAATTTATCAACGAAGGTAGATGATAATCTGAATGACACAAAACCGGTAGTCTTTAATGACACAGAAGAGTGCGAACAAATTAGGAAATTCAAACAAAATCAGAATCAAATTAATACGCAACACCAAAGAGAAATCCGGGAAGTACAAGATCAGCTGACACAGGTAATACAAGAATTACGTATTTCAGAGGACACTCGCGCCCCAATACGGGAAGAGGGACATAGAAATACGGAACAGCCACAAAATAATAACAGCGCATTTCGGAAATTATGAAAGAAATTGGCAAGGTGCACCGAATTTTGAGATGGAACCGCCGAAACGAAGTAACAATGAGCGATGTTCGACTCGCCGACACGTTGATTTTGACTATAAGCTGTTCATTACTACAGGTAAATTGAAAACATTTAAGAATTCTGACAACGACATTCATCCACAAGCATGGCTCCATCAATTCTCTCATTGTTTTCCCCCCAACTGGTCATTGCAGCACAGATTAGAATTTATGTGTGGCTACTTAGAGAATGAGCCAGCTGTAAGAATGCGATCGGTCATTCACGATTGTCACAGTGAAGGAGAATTTTATCATGCCTTCCTCTCAGCATATTGGTCTCAAGCTACACAAGACCGAGTAAAACATAGCATCATAATGATGAAACATTTCGAACAATCTGAATTCTCCAGTCTTGTGAAATATTTTGAAGACATGTTGCACAAGAACAGTACCTGTCAAACCCTTAAAGCCCCTCAGAACTCATCCGCATTTGCTTAATCAAATTACCTGAACATTTACGACATATTATTTTGGCAGGACGTTGCAAAGATAACATTGAAGCTTTTCAGGGACTGTTACAAGAATTGGAAATTGACACTGATAATCGCGGAACGCGAAAACAGGAACACAAGTACAGGTCACATCCGTCATAATTCCGCGATGAAAGAAATAATAACTGGACACGACAAGGCTATTCTTATAACCCAAATCGTGAACAAAACAGACACCACCCATATGACAACCACTGGCAGAGTAATAGTTACAGAGAAAGATGGCATTTCCGTAGTAATGAATATGACAGAGACAATCATAGAAACAGACAATATGGCAACCAGAACTATTATTATCACGGGAGACAAAATAACTTCAGACGCAACGGTCCACCGTGCAGTAATAATTCTGGGAGAAATTCTCCACCACATGACCGACAAACAAGAAACTATGTAAACTATCGACAAAACAACAGACCTGAATTGCATCAGAACTGGCGGGATTTAAACAGAACAGGGCCCTCTCGACAAGGTGAATTTGTAGAAGTTAGGGCTCCAAATCCCAATAACGACGCGCGCCAACAAAGAGACAGTAGGCAATGACTCATACCGCTGGCAGCCACGAAACGTACGTATGAAACTGACGACGCAGCTGCCGTAGCTAGTAATTACGTAAAAATGGAAGACATTAGGGACATCTTACTCCAGGAACACGACGTAAAACACAACAACATTGCATATCCTGTGATTCACATTACAGTAAATGACGTAAAATTTACGGCAGTACTTGACTCTGGGAGTCCCATTTCAGTAATTAGTGAAACAGTCTTTAGCAAATGCAACAAATCGAACGATTGCCCCACACTTCCGTTACGTAAGATTAAATTAAAGGGGAGAATCTTTGGAAAAAGTGTAGATGTACGCCAACAAACCAACTTAGAATTTTTTTGTCAAAGCCACAGCTTCTCTATGAACTTTCTTATTGTTCCATTATTGTCGACGGAAATTATATCGGGAATAGACTTTTTTAATGAATACAAAGCAATCTTAAACTTTCACGATGCTGAAATAAGTTTAGAGAAAGAAGGTAAGTCAATAGCTTTGAAATTTGAAGATTGGCTCTCAAACCATGACGAAGAAATTAATCGGCTTTACCTCCTGTTAGACAACAGTATGAAATTTTCGACGGAACTTGACACTAACAATCACTCTGCAAGTACTGACAGGGATGATATCGATTGCGCATTTGATACTAATGAGTTAATTCAGAATAAAATTCAAACAATTGAGAATTGTAATGACACTGATAGGCAAGACCTTTTTGAGATTTTACAAGCACATTCCACAGTTTTTACTCACAAAACAGGAACAATCAAGGGATTTCAATACCAATTTCGTGTTCGTGAGCATACTAAATTTTGTGTAGACCATACGTAATTCCAGCACATTATAGGGACCGTGTTAGAACAGAAATACAATCTATGCTTGACGAGGGCATTATTGAGCCTGCAGTAAGCTCATACAACAATCCATTACATGTTGTTGAGAAGAAAAATGGATCGACCAGGCTTGTCTTAGATTCGAGACAAATCAATACTATTATTATTCCTGAAACAGACAGGCCGCAAACGTTGGAAGAACTTCTTCAAAATTTTAATGGCGTAAAAGTGTTGTCTTCCATTGATCTCAGATCCAGCTTTTATCAGATCTAACTTCATCCAGAATGTAGAAAATACACAGCTTTCCTTTGTTTCGGCGTTTGTTATCATTTTCGGAAACTTCCTTTTGGTTTGAACATTTCTTCGGCAGCATTCATTCGCGGGCTAAATTCCATATTACCTGAGTTCTTAAAACGTCACATCACCTTATATGTTGACGATATTCTGATAGCAGAAGCCTCATGGGAACAACATAATCGCATCCTCAACAGTTTGTTACGTATTTTTGCAGAATCTGGAATTACAGTTAACTTGGAAAAGTCTGAATTCGGTAGGACAAAGTTGAAGTTTTTGGCACATATTATTTCCTCTGAAGGCATTCAGCCGGATCCTGAAAAGTTAGAAGCAATCAGAGCCATTCCAGTTCCATCCACAAAAAAACAAGTCCGCAGTTTTCTAGGTCTCGTAAATTTTTACCGTCGTTTTCTGAATATGCAAATTCTAGTTACACCAAAACTTTGTTCTCTCACTGGAAAAAATACTATTTGGAACTGGGACGAACAAGCACAGTTGGAATTCAATTCTTTGAAAGAAGCGTTGCTTAACGCGCCAATACTAGCTCATCCAGATCTGTCACACGATTTCTGCCTTAGCACGGATTCTTCTAAGTCGGTCTTGGTGCCCATTTATTTCAAGAAGCCACAGAAAATGACACTACTGTTCAGAAAACCATTGCTTTTGCTAGCGGAGTGCTAACAAAATCCGAAAAAAATTATTCCGTTACTGAATTAGAAGCTTTAGCTATCGTTTGAGCATTTAACAAATTCCGTTTCTTTCTTTCTGGTAAGCACATAAAAGTATACAGTGATCATCGTGCATTACAATTTCTTATGTCTTCAAAATTAAATCATGACAGGTTAAAACGTTGGGCATTGTTTCTGCAAGAATTCTGCTTCACAATAGTCTACATTCCCGGCAAGGAGAACATTGTTGCGGACGCACTGTCACGCGCACCGGCTGGGCTTGAGAAAAGTAACACAGAAGGCAACCTCGAGAAAAATTTCAGTATTCTTTACATTCAGAAAGTCGCCTTTGAAAACTTCATCTCCACATCTTTAAACTACATTGCTCACGAACAAGATAAAGATCCGATTTGGAAAGACATCAAAAGCAAATGGCATGAAAAGACACACACACAGATTCGGCATTATTATCTGGTTAGAAACAACATACTGTTCAAACGCTGCACTGTTGATGACAAGCTATGGGTACTTTGCACTCCTGACGATTTTGTTAATAAGCTCATTTGGTACATTCATTTCAGCTATGCACATTTTGGCCCACGAAAATGTTATCATATTCTTCGGACGACTTGTTATTTTAACAATATGGAAAAGAGAATTCGAAGAGTCTTGTCTATTTGTAAACTTTGTCAAAAGGCGAAACCATCTACTTTCTCACATCGTGCTCAATTGTTTCCTATCATTCCTTCTAAATTAAAAGAATTTGCTGCTGTTGATCTCTTGGGACCCCTTGTCAGAACATTGAATGGATTTTCGTACGTTCTAGTCGCTGTTGAACTTACTTCAAAATTTGTTTCTTTCACTCCATTACGTAAAGCCACTGGACGGTCTGTATCCAACGCCTTTGTTGAAAATTTCTTACGTGAAGTTGGCCACGTTGCTAAAGTCATTTCAGGTAACGGACCGCAATTCAGATCTGCTGTTTGGTCACGCATGCTTCGGAACCATAAAATCAAACCTGTTTTTATTTCATTGTACTCACCACATTGTAACCCGTCTGAACGGATTATGAAAGAAATCAATAAGCTTTGCAGACTTTATTGTCACAGAAAGCTTCAGCATTGGGACAGATATTTACACTTATTTCAAAATGTGCTGAATGAAACGCCTCATGACTCCACTGCTTTACCACCTACTCTTGTGCTGAAGAATGAAGAACCACCGAACAGAATCAGAGAGCTTGTACCTTTCCCGAATACACGTAAACTTCGACACAAAGACATAATTGATTTGGCTATTAAAAATATAAAATCTGCAGCAGACAAAAGGAGAAAACTATACGGTAAAGCAAATACAAAGAAATTATATATTGGTCAGAAAGTTCTCATTAAAGCTCATTCATTGTCACATAAGAAGAAACACTTGAGTCACAAATTCTTTCTAGTTTACAGTGGACCTTACAGAATCCGACGTATACCACATGATAATTGCGTTGAAGTTGAAACTCTGCGTACTAGGAAGAGTAAAGGTTTACACCACATTTCACATGTAAAACCGTTTATTGAAAGATAATCTGCTTTTTAACTTTGTCTTTGCCATAAAACTTTTCACTTCACATTTCTAGTATGCTTTGTCAGACTTAAGAAACTGTTACCATGTAACAATGTTTGAAGTTAAATATCCAGTCAAGAACCTGGGCAACTTATTTAGACAGTAATTACGAATGCATTGTTATAGTGAACAGACGACACAGTGTTGTACTTTCTTGCAACAAGTTGCACAATTACGTAACGACTATCAGGCTTACTTACTTAGAACTTGTACTGCTAAAAAGATTTCAATGCAACATTTTGGTTTACTTGAAAAGACATTCTTTATTTGAAGTACTTTCTGTGGGATTAAAGATGACTTAGCATTTGGTTTCTTTGAGATCTACACAATTATATCACGACGCTACTAATGTGTGACACAATTTACATTGTTGCTTTTGCGGTGTATCTGTTTTATATCTGCACAGTTTTTCTGAATTATTCTGGAAAGTAAAACATGTTTTAGTAGTAACTTTTGTGGTATAGCTACAATGAGACAGCCTTTTCCATAGCACAACAATACGTTATAGTACAGTACTTTCTTCATCACGGCAATAAACGTAATAAGTAAGGTATCTACACGCAAAGCATTTCACTTTTGTTTATCATGAGGTAAGAACATTGACTTCAGCAGAACTTTGCTTACAGAGGACGATAACTACGACAGTTCCACAGAATTATCTTACAGCAAGACGCACATTCAGCGCTACAGGAGACGCATTTGAGTGATTAATTTTGTACTTAAACCATTTATTTTTCAAGATTTTTGAATTACAATGAAAGTTTTCTGTGATACATTTCATTCCATTTCTGTAATCTGTAACACCTGAGGGTATAATTACATTAATCCTCAGGGGGGTACACGCTTACTTTGTGTACCATGTGTTTGGCAAGCACAAGGAGCCCCTAGCTAATATGGTATTTGCTTATACAACTTTACACATCGCTACCATATTTCTCTAACACACAAATTACACAGCTATCTGATCATTTAACTGAGAATAAACATTTTTTTTACTACATCAGTGACACATGTTTACGCAGTTACACAGTTGGGTAACTTCACATTTATGAAATTGTATTTTGTATGTACTTTGTGAACTCTTCATATTTTTTCAGAATCATTTTGATACTATGAGAGCTTTGAATGATGTATTTGGTATGGGTCATGATATTTAAAGTACGTTTGAGGTGGATGACACTATTTAAATGAGCAGAAAATTTTTTTTAGGTTTTGAAGTTATTGCAGAAAGCTACAACGTTTTTGAGATTTGACTGAGGTTTTATGATATTATTATTACGACAATGATGTGTATTATGTTGTTGAGGTATGTTTATTATCAATGAGATGATGCTATATGAGGAATCTGATTATGCTATGTATTTATTATGATGAAATATTGAAGACGTGTTGATGAATATGTATATGTGTAATAAGGTAAGGAATAATGAGTAGTTGTTAGGGACTCTGACTTGTGAAAAAGGATGTTGAAAACCAAGAATCGTACTTTAAGAGTAATGAAATGTGTGTAAATGCGTGAATGTATCACAATGCCAGCGGAAATTTTTTGGACACTGTTATATTTATAGGAGTTTCATTCTACAGATTTGGAACGCAAATATTTCGACCTGTGAAATGTTATTTCTATCAAACTGTCACTGTAGCGGAAACTGATGTCGTAAATATTTCAGTAAGGAAGGTAGGTCACTGTAAGCACCCAGCCGCGCGACAGTTGCCTGGAAAAAAAGCCATTAGTGTGTGCCTTTCAGAGGCACAGGTGGAGAAAAAAGGAGGCCATTAACCTCGCTATTGACATTCCTTTGTAGAAAGCACCGCAAATACGACACGCTCATAACTTGGAAACATTCTTACTTCTGCACACCTGATTAGGACAAGTGTCTATCTACGAGAATTGAGAGAATTTCTACTAACTTATGAAATGCCTCATGACTACTGAATGATTATTTTATGCTTTACTTTGTACATAGTTGCTTATTTCATTTGATATCTGGTTTCCAGTTGTCTTGCAGCATTGGTTTCATAAAATAAAATTAAATGCATTTGCTAATGTGAACACTTTCTGTCAACAGATCTATTAAATAATTACTTTATGATCCACATTCTTCGAAAAAGGAGCTCTTGGAATGGAAAGAACAATAAGAAGGGACTAATAACAGTAACTGCATATATAATTTTCTTTTCAAGTACTTGGTAATTTTTTGTAGAATTAGTTTTTGTGGTGCGCCACTTTAATTACATAGACATTACGATGTAAATATACATTTCCCTTGTCTGCATTGTTGTCTTTAGTGTAATATTTTTTTCTGCTTGAGCTTTGTCATATTTAGATATAAGTTATTGCATTTGCTGCTGCTGTTTGCCGGGCATAGTGCTACTAAATTTCACTTTGTATTACTCTGTTAAGCCAGTTTTACTACGGATTTATTTTTCTTGTTTGCTGCACATTGCCTTATATTAGTTGTAATATTGCATTTGCTTTGCTAATTTATGCTGCTTGTTTTGCCTTTTGTATTTTTTATCATTGCTGTTTGTGTTAATTGTTTTGTGCTGCTGCATTGCCTCGTTCCTTAGTATATATATCTGAGCTCAGTAGATTTAAGTTAGCTTAAAATGGGGTAGGCTATATAAGAGAACGAGTTGTGATGAATTGGAAGAAATGCATTGAGAAGCTATAAGAATATGGTTTGGCAAAAAAAAGTATTTTGAAAGAGGATATGAACAAAAAAGTAGGGTTTAGAGACAACAAGTTTAGGTAGGATTTTCTTGGAAATAAATGATGTAAGATAATGGAAAATAAATAATGAGGTAAGAAATATGTGAACATATGAATACAGAAAGCATGCTTGGATAGGATGTTTTGGTGAAAACAAATGTTGAAATAAGACGAAAGATCTATGGAATGAAGTTTTGGGTTGGACTGCAGTATCAAATGTTACACTGAAAACGAACCCTGTCCTTTCCATTGTGTTATCTCCCTATGTGTTTGTGTACTCTTGTATATTTGCGTTTTTCCTGTCTTTATGTGTTTAGCTAATAAGAGTTATGTTGTAGAATTTTTCTAATAATATGTTATTTACTTTGTAAAGATGTTTAGACATTATTTATTCTGTTTTGTTTTAATGCTCATGTGTGAAGTTTATGTTTCAAAAGTTATTCTGATATTTTATGTATTTACTTATTTCATAATTCCTGTAACACTGATGTATATGTTTATTTCTATTCTTTTGTAAAGTTTGTGTTACTACAAATTTTATCTGTATTGTTATGTTCTTTAATGATGTATTTTGTACCTTTGTAATTGTATTCTTATGTTATAAAATTGTAATTGACACCAGTTCATCAAATTAAGTAACTTGTAAGTTCCATTTCACTGCACACGTTTCTGTTGGTCATAGTATTTGGACAATATGTGAGAAGTAGGGGCTGTTAGTGTTTGCACATGTGTTAATAATTCAGCAAGGGACTGGATAACAGCATTGCTGGTTCTGAGGACAATTCCAAAAACTTTGTGAGTGCACAAGTGGTGGTTATGGACTTGCTACATTATCTGCAAGACTCTTCAATGGTGATTGTGCACCTGCACAGTCACAACAGATGGCTGCTGGCCATCTCTACAAGGGCTACAGTGGGTCTGCATCTTTGATGACCCACCAATACCATTATTTCTACAAGGACTGCAGTGGGTCTGCACCTCTGGTGGCCCACCAATACCGTAGTCTCTACCAGGACTACAGTGGGTCTGCTCTGTGATGACCTACCTACCAATATTCTTCAAAACGTCGAATGACTCTGCAGTGGGTTTGCTCTGTTGTGGCCCATCACCTGTCAGCATGTCAAGAGTCAGCACTGTCTTTCCGTTGGAAGGACAACACTACTTCTTCAAGACTGCATGGAAATCCACTACTTCTGTGTGCGTTGTCTTTTACTGCTCAGACTTTGAGAAAAGAAACGGCAGTTTTACTGTGATGAATGATCAGGAGTGTCTTTATGGACTGTGAGAAAATTTTAGCTTTTGACCAACATTGTATTAATAAGTGTGTGCATTTGATACCTTTCTTACTGTAATTATGAAAATTTTTTTCAAATCTGTATTGGCCAGTGCCCAAAACAATTTGTAAAATTCTTTGTGGGGAGCATGGGGGCTATGTAAGTAGGCTGTTTGTTTTCTTATTGGCAACGTTACGTAGCGCTCTGTATGAAAATCACTGGCTGTGCTGTGTGCAGCCTGTGGCTAGTTTGCATTGTTGTCTGCCATTGTAGTGTTGGGCAGCGGCAGCTGGATGTGAACAGCGCGTAGCGTTGCGCAGTTGGAGGTGAGCCGCCAGCAGTAGTGGATGTGGGGAGAGAAATGGCGGAGTTTGGAAATTTGTAAGACTGGATGTCATGAACTGCTATGTATATTATGATTTTTCAACACTATTAAGGTAAATACATTGTTTGTTCTCTATTAAAATCTTTCATTTTCTAACTATGCCTATCAGTAGTTAGTGCCTTCCGTAGTTAGAATCTTTTATTTAGCTGGCAGTAGTGGCGCTCGCTGTGTTGCAGTAGTTCGAGTAACGAAGATTTTTGTGAGGTAAGTGATGATGTTAGTCAGGGCCATTCTTTTGTAGGGATTTTTGAAAGTCAGATTGCGTTGCGCTAAAAAAATATTGTGTGTCAGTAATTTTTCAAAGGGGACGTTTCAAATGGAGAGGTCAGTTCGCATACAAAATCCTGTTCCGGCAGACTTTCGAAATTGAGGACTGCTGTAGAAGCAGCATGGCCTAGTATTTCTGCAGGGGACTGCCAACGATTCGTTCAGTCCATGCTACGTCGAGTTGCTCCACTACACTGGGTAAAAGGACGTCTGACACGAGATTGGGAGGTATCACATGACTTATGTCATCTCAGTATATATGTGTTGTTGCGTTCTCAGTCCGGAGACTGGTTTGATACAGCTCTCCATGCTACTCCATCCTGTATAAGCGTCTTCATCTCTGAATAACTACTGCAACCTACATGCTCTGCGATTTTTACCCCCCCCCCCCCTCCCCATGTTCCCTTCAGTTCTGAAATAGTGATTCCTTGATGTCTCAGAACGCGTTCTATCAACTGTTCCCTTCTGCTAATCACGTTATACCACAAATATGTTTTCTCTAGAATTCTATGCAGTAGTAACTCATTAGTTACGTGATCTTCCCATCTAATCAACATTCATCTGTAGCACCGAACAGCAAAAGCTTATATTCTTTTCTGGTCTAAACTGTTCAACATGCTTATTTCTCTTCCGTACACGGCTACACTCCATACAAATTCTTTCTTAAAAACCAGTTTGCACTTGAATCTGTTTTCGATGTTCACAAATTACTCTTCTCCAGAGACGTATACCTTGCGATTGCCAGTCTACATTTTATATCCTCTATTCTTCGGCCATCATCAGTTATTTTGCTGCCTAAATAGTAAAACTCATTTACTAATTTCGTCGTCTCTTATCCTTAGCCCTCAGCGTCACTTGATTTACACTACTGGCCATTAAAATTGCTACACTGAGAAGAAATGCAGATGATAAACGGGTATTCATTGGACAAATATATTATACTAGAACTGACATGTGATTACATTTTCACGCAATTTGGGTGCAAAGATCCTGAGAAATCAGTACCCAGAACAACCACCTCTGGCCGTAATAACGGCCTTGATTCGCCTGGGCATTGAGTCAAACAGAGCTTGGACAGGTACAGCTGCCCATGCAGCTTCAACACGATACCACAGTTCATCAAAACTAGTGGCTGGCGTATAGTGACGAGCCAGTTGCTCGGTCACCATTGACCAGACGTTTTCAATTGGTAAGAGTTCTGCAGAATGTGCTGGCCAGGGCAGCAGTCGAACATTTTCTGTATCCAGAAAGGCCAGTACAGGACCTGCAACATGCGATCGTGCATTATCCTGCTGAAATGTAGGGTTTCGCAGGGATCGAATGAAGGGTAGAGCCACGGGTCGTAACACATCTGAAATGTAACGTCCACTGTTCAAAGTGCCGTCAATACGAACAGGATGTGACAGAGACGTGTGACCAATGGCACCCCATACCATCACGCCGGGTGATACACCAGTATGGCGATGACGAAAACACGCTTCCAATGTGCGTTCACCGCGATGTCGCTAAACACGGATGCGACCATCATGATGCTGTAAACAGAACCTGGATTCGTCTGAAAAAAATGACGTTTTGCCATTCGTGCACCCAGGTTCGTCGTTGAGTACACCATCGCAGGCGCTCCTGTCTGTGATGCAGCGTCAAGGGTAACCGCAGCCATAGTCTCCAAGCTGATAGTCCGTGCTGCTGCAAACGTCGTCGAACTGTTCGTGCAGCTGGTTGTTGTCTTGCAAACGTTCGCATCTGTTGACTCAGGGATCGAGACGTGGCTGCACGACCGTTAAAGACATGCGGATAAGATGCCTGTCATCTCGACTGCTAGTGATACGAGGCCGTTGGGATCCAGCACGGCGTTCCGTATTTCCCTCCTGAACCCACCGATTCCATATTCTGCTAACAGTCATTGGATCACGAGCAACGCGAGCAGCAATGTCGCGATACGATAAACCGCAATCGTGATAGGCTACAATCCCATCTTTATCAAAGTCGGAAACGTGATGGTACGCATTTCTCCTTCTTACACGAGGCATCACAACAACGTTTCACCAGGCAACGCCGGTCAACTGCTGTTTGTGTATGAGAAATCGGTTGGAAACTTTCCTCCTGTCAGCACGTTGAAGGTGTCACCACTGGCGCCAACCTTGTGTGATTGCTCTGAAAAGCTAATCATTTGCATATGACAGCATCTTCTTCCTGTCGGTTAAATTTCGCGTCTGTAGTACGTCATATTCGTGGTGTACCAATTTTAATGGCCAGTAGTGTAATTCGCCTATAATCATTGTCCCTATTTTACTTTTGTTGATATTCCTCTTATATTGTCCTTTCAAGACACTTTCCATTCCTTTCATATTGCTCTTACACTTCCTTTGCCGTCTCTGAGAGAATTATAATATCATCAGCAAACCTTGAAGTTTTTATTTTTTGTCCTTGGACTTTAATAACTACTCCAAATGTTTCTTTGTTTCTTTTACTGCTTACTCAGTGTTCAAATTATGTAACATCGGGGATAATCTACAACACTGTCTCACTCCCTTCTGAACCGTATATGGGATCAACCGTCCATTGCGTATTGAGAACAATGTATCTTTACCTCACGCAGATCGCACTAAGTGCTATCGATAGTCGAGCGCCCAGTGCGCCAGAGGGTAGTCAGAGCTGAGACTCCGAGCAAGTAAGTTGTTGGCTGCTAAGCGAGCAGAGCGGATATCGGCAGGACGGCCGACCACGTTTACAATTGTTTAACGGCTGCGTGTGCCACGCAAAGCCGTGGGCCTGACCTCCAGCAAATACGTAAATGGCGTTAAGTGAGTGATTTGTGTGATGTGTTTAAGTGTTCATTTGTGCACCGTGATTACGCGAGAACCGCGCCGGATACCCACGATTTGCATTGCAGTGAGGATTGTGCATTCAGTGCAACAATAATAGGCGACCTGTGATGAGTTAACGGTTATTACTTTGTCAGACTAAGGGAGTAACTGCCTCATTCGTGCTGGTTAGACAAAAGATATAGAACATTAACAAGAAGTATGTACCGATTATTGCTACCTGACATCCTAATTAGTTTTGTTGGATTTGATACTAAGCAACTCCCGTGTAAATATTAATCGATCAGCCTTTATCAGTTGCATACGGTCAAACTACTGTAAACTGTTAGGCTATAATCCACTGGTCAATAACGGTGGGTTTAACAGGGAGCGTTTCAACCACTGCTTCCCTTTCATGCCCCTCGACTCTTATGGATTGGCCAGAGCGCCAACCCACAATGAGAGGAAGCCGAAAGGCACGCGTTTAAGCTCACGCAGGCTAGCGTGAGGTCTGGAACAGGCCAAGGTATTAAGACTAGCAAAAAAGGTACGTAGCTTCTGGAATACTTAACTTTAATCCATAATTGGTGAACATCGGTCTGACGGTACATGCATCACAAGATAAATAGCAAAGGATAATGGCGCCTTGCTAGGTCGTAGCAAATGACGTAGCTGAAGGCTATGCTAACTATTGTCTCGGCAAATGAGAGCGTAATTTGTCAGTGAACCATCGCTAGCAAAGTCGGCTGTACAACTGGGGCGAGTGCTAGGAAGTCTCTCTAGACCTGCCGTGTGGCGGCGCTCGGTCTGCAATCACTGATAGTGGCGACACGCGGGTCCGACGTATACTAGCGGACCGCGGCCGATTTAAAGGCTACCACCTAGCAAGTGTGGTGTCTGGCGGTGACACCACATTATTACTGCTGCCTGCTTTCTGTACAAGTTGTAAATAACATTTCAATTCCTGTGTTTTACCCCTGCTATCTTTAAAATTTCAAAGGAGTGGTTCAAATGGCTCTGAGCACTATGGGACTCAACTGCTGAGGTCATTAGTCCCTTAGAACTTAGAACTAGTTAAACCTAACTAACCTAAGGACATCACAAACATCCATGCCCGAGGCAGGATTCGAACCTGCGACCGTAGCGGTCTGGCGGTTCCAAACTGCAGCGCCTTTAACCGCACGGCCACTTCGGCCGGCTTTCAAAGGAGTATTCCCGTCAACACTGTGAAAGCTGTCTCTATGTCCACTAATGCTATAAACATTTGTTTGCCTTTCCTATCTTCTAACAGAAGTCGCAGGTCAGTATTGCCTCGCGTGTTCCTACATTTCTATGGAATCGAAACTGATATTTCCCGAGGTTGGCTTCTACCAGTTTTTCAGTTCTTCTGTAAAGAATTGTTCATGTTAGAATTTTGCAGCGATGACTTATTAAACTGGTAGTTCGGTAATATTCGTACCTGTCAGCACCCACTTTCTTTGTATTTTAATTATTATATTTTCGTTGAAGCCTGAGGGTATTTCGCCTGTCTCACCCATCTTTCACCGCAGATGGAAGAGGTGTGCCATGACTACCTCTCCCAAGGCTATCAGTGGTTCTGACGGAAGTCGTCTACTTTCAAGGCTTCTTTCGACTTAGGTCTTATAACATTATGCGTATGTTGGCGAGCTAATCCGCCGCCTAGAACTGCCGTGGCCAGTCTGGCTAGTTGACCGTTTCCGCCCCAGGCGAGCTCAGGTGCAGAGACAAGGAGAGCTTCGCTAGAAACAGGTAAATATCAGAGCTGGGAATTGGGACGGCTGTTGCTCGCATTGACTTTGTGCAGAATATGCCCCAGGAAACGGCAGAGTAGCAGACACACTTAAACATGATCAATTTACAGCTCTTTGGGGTTCGACAACAACTCACGTAAAATATTAATTCAAATGTGAATACATGCGATCTGAGAATAGTGAGGTTCATCCAGTGACACAATAATATCTCTATATCTTTAGAACTACAGTAGTTAATACCTCACAGCGAATAAACATTTTCACAATGCACCTCTCAATTAACAACTTTTAATCGCTTCATGCGATTTCAACAAACGCTGTTTCAGATGATAGCATGTCACTATAGAAATCCCTGAAAGATACGTATCTTTATGTATTTTATTTATTCACTTACGACGTGTCATACATATTTTTCATAACGCAAATGTTTGTCAGAACATTGTATTTTCCATATTTACACAGCAAATGAATGAAGCATGAGTACCTAGTATTTTGTCGTACTTGTGCTTCTATTTAATGAATAATTTACGATTTTTCCAGTACTTTATTTAAGTGTTTATTGCAGTTGATATTAAAAAAAAACGGTGCTAATTCAAAAGTGGTCATCGCTTGTGTTAGCGGACACCACCTTTTTAAAAGAATGCCAAATGACACTTCTGATAAGCAGGCCCAAATAATAGTTGAAACTATATTTAACGACAACCTGTTGTCATTTAACGTGAGCGCATTTCCGCAAGAATGCTGGCTTATTTATTTATGAACCAACTATTACTTACATTTTATTTAAATATTGTTGTAATATATTAGTTTAGGGCGTGAAAGTGGTCAAGTGAGTCAAATGATGTCTGTAGAGCTTGAGAACGACGTATTTCGGTAGCGATGGCCTTCAGCCAGTGAGAGATGGACGGAGGCGAAACACTACTGGAGCCAAGTGGAGACTGGAACTTTTCGAGGGGATAGCTGAAGGGAGCTATTCTGGACTTTATGTCGAGTTCCTGAAGAAGGCAGACCTGCCTGAGGTAACGTGCGTGGTTCGGTCGTATAGGTGATTGATTCTGGGCGGTGAACGGCCACGCAATACTCCAACTTTTAAGGGGACTTCATATTTCGAGAGGTCTCCGTGGCAGAACTATACCTTATTCCGCTGGTATTAAGGAACTGAAGACAGACAGAGTATAAGTTTCTGTTCTTTGTATCGCGTGTGTTAATTTGTGAATCACCATGTTGAAATATGACCTATTTTGAGCTGATGAATCTTTTGTGTATTATGATCACGAAATGGACTTAGTTTTCGCGACTGGTTGATGATTATTTGTTTGGGGATTTTGCTACCGTTCTCGTATAGCTCTCAACGTAACTTTATTGCATTTGATAAAGGTATTTTCTGCCTGCATTTTAATTGAATATCGTAGGACCACTTCCCGTTTATTTGAGACATACTTTCTTGAATAAACATTATTCAGCACAATTGTCTGTCGTCTGCATCAATTACAGACGTTAGAAATCTCGTTACTAAATTATTCATATAAGTTTTATTTCGTATTTCTGTGTATTTTATTAACTTAGAATTCTAGCCAATGCGTAGACTATTTGGCTGCAGGATCACAGCTAAAGATTATTATTTGCAGGAATTAACTGCGGAGCGTGAAACCAGACGTGCGCAGTTCGACCTTACGAATACATCGATCTATTCTTTTCAAAAAGTGCCATGTGTCGCCCAAGTACCTGAAGTGCGAGTAGCCATAGGCAAAGACTCAGCTGGTTTGCTCGTATGGGATGCTGTTAGACAGAGAAAGCACTCAGCAGTAACCGTTAGGTACCGTCGCAGTCTTTCAGTGCTCTGTCGAATTCTTCTCGCAGCATCGTATCTCCCATTTCATCTTCATCTACGTTCTCTTCCATTTTTATAATATTGCCCTGAAGTACCTCTCACTTGTATAGTTCCTCTATATACTCCTTCACCCTTCAGCTTTCGCTTCTTTGCTGATTTTCCATCAGATCTCTTGATATTCATACGGTCGCTTCTCTTTTCTCTGAAGGCCCCTTTAATTTTCCTGTAGGCAGTATCTATCTTTCCCTAGCGATGTATGCTCCTAAATCCTTACTTTTGTCCTTTAGTCATTCCTGCTTAGCTATTTTGCACTTCCTTTCAGTCTCATGTTTTAGACGTTTGTATTCCCTTTCACCTGCTTCATTTGCTGCATTTTATATTTTTCCTTTTCATTAGTTACAGTCAATATCTCTCGTCTCATCCAAGGGTTTCTACTAGTCCTTGTTTTTTAACTGTTTGATACTTTGCTGCATTCACTATTTCATCACTCAAAGGTCTCCATTCGTCTCCTACTGTATTCCATTTCCCTAATCCAGTTAATCTTTGCGTAATGCTCCCTCTGAAATTCTCGAAAACCTCTGGTTCTTCCAACTTATCCAGGTCCCGTCTAGTACCTTTTCGCAATTTCTTCAGTTTTAACCTTAACTTCATAAGTAATAAATTGTTTTCAGAGACCACATACTCCCTATAAAATCTCTTACAATTTAAAATCTGGTTCCGAACTCTCTGTCTTACCATTACACATAATGTCGTAAAAAAACACCGACATACCGGGTGATCAAAAAGTCAGTATAAATTTGAAAACTTAATAAACCACGGAATAATGTAGATAGGTAAAAATTGACACACATGTTTGGAATGACATGGGGTTTTATTAGATCCCCACATTGCTAGACGCGTGAAAGATCTCTTGCGCGCATCGTTTGGTGATGATCGTGTGCCCAGCCGCCACTTTTGTCATGCTTGGCCTCCCAGGTCCCCAGACCTCAGTCCGTGCGATTATTGGCTTTGGGGTTACCTGAAGTCGCAAGTGTATCGTGATCGACCGACATCTCTAAGGATGCTGAAAGACAACATCCGACGCCAATGCCTCACCATAACTCCGGACATGCCTTACAGTGCTGTTCACAACATTATTCCTCGACTACAGCTATTGTTGAGGAATGATGGTGGACATATTGAGCATTTCCTGTAAAGAACATCATCTTTGGTTTGTCTTACTTTGTTATGCTAATTAATGCTATTCTGATCAGGTGAAGCGCTATATGTCGGACATTTTTTGAACTTTTGTATTTTTTTGGTTCTAATAAAACCCCATGTCATTCCAAGCATGTGTGTCAATTTGTACCTCTCTATCTACATTATTCCGTGATTTATTCAGTTTTCAAATGTATACTGACTTTTTGCTCACCCGGTACTTTGGGGGCGGTTCCTGATACAGAAATAAGCAAAAAAGGTCTTGTAAACATGGATTCTGAAATACATGCCGTAAGAGGTAGGAGCACTTCTTCGATACTATGAAACAGATCTCTTCTCCTGCACTGCCTTTGTTTTCCATATATTGGCCAAAACAAGAAAAAAAGGCTAATCAACATGGGGTCTAAATTGCATACTTTAAGAGCTACGAGCACTTGTTCTTCTTCGCTAGTGCGAAACATATTTTTTCTCCTGAACAGGAGCTCACAGCTCGTATGGTATGCACTTTAGAGCCCGTATTTACTGGACTTTTTTTTTCTTGCTTTGGTCTGTATTACCTTCTTTCAAAATATGAAAAGCAAAGAAAATCCAATAGAAGATATGTGTTTCATAGTATCGAAGATGAACAAGTGCTCATATCTCTTAAGGTATGTGCTTTAGAGCCCTTGTTTACTGAATGTTTTTTTCTTGTCTTTATCTAAGGAACTTGTTCCTAATATTTGTCGGTGTTTTTCTGGGATACACTGTATAATGAATCTGAAACCTTCCGGTGTTCAAAAAAATGGCTCTGAACAGTGTGGGACTTAACATCTATGGTCATCAGTTCCCTAGAACTTAGAACTACTTAAACCTAACTAACCTAAGGACATCACACAACACCCAGTCATTACGAGGCAGAGAAAAGCCCTGACCCCGCCGGGAATGGAACCCGGGAACCCGGGCGCGGGAAGCCTTCCGATGTGTTCAGCTTTCTTCCAAGAGTATGATTCTCAAACCAAGTGTTAGCGATGATTAAATTATGCTCTGAGCAAACTTCTACCAGACGGTTTCCTCTTTCATTCTTTTCCCCCAGTCCATATTCACCCACTATTTTTCCTTCTCTTCCTTTTCCTACTGCTAGAATCAGTCCCCCATCACAATTAAGTTTTCGTCTTCCTTAACTATCTGAAAGCCGGCCGGAGTGGCCAAGCGGTTCTAGGCGCTACAGTCTGGAACCTCGCGACTGCTACGGTCGCAGGTTCGAATCCTGCCTCGGGCATGGATGTGTATGATGTCCTTAGGTTAGTTAGTTTAAGTAGTACTAAGTTCTAGGGGACTTATGACCTTAGCAGATAAGTCCCATAGTGCTCAGAACCATTTGAACCATTTTTTGAACTATCTGAACAATTTCCTTTATCTGGTCAGTTATTTGTTCAATCTCCTCACCTCTTGAGTTAGTTGGCATATAAACTATGGTGGGTGTGGGCTTCGTGTCTATCTTGCCTATAATAACATTATGATGTTCACAGCTGCTTACCCACGTTTCTATTTTTAATTCATCAGTGAACCTACTCCTACATTGCCCTTATTTTATTTTGTATTTATAACCCTGTAGTCACTTGACCAGAAGCCCCATTCCTCCTGCCAACAAACTCCATTAATTCTCACCAGTCTAACTTTATCCTACCCATTTCCCTTTTTAAATGTTCTAACTCGCCTGCCCTGTTAAGGGATCTTTCATTCCACCTTCCGATCCGCAGAACACCAGTTTTGTTTCTCCAGATGTCTACATCCTCCTGAGTGGTCAACGTCGGGAGATCCGACTGGAGAACTATTTTACATCCGAAATACTTTAACCGAGAGGAAGCCGCCATCATTTGACCGTACAGTAGAGCTGACCTCGGGAGAAATTACGACGGTAGTTTTCCCTCGCTTTCAGTTGTTCTCAGTACCAGCACAGGAGGACTATTTTGGTTGATGTTACAAAGCGATATCAGTCAGTCACCCAGACTGTTGCCCCTGCAACTACTGACAAGTTTGCAGCCCGTCTTCAGGAACTATACGTTTTTCTGGTTGCATCTAATGTGCGGCTATCTGTATCCCTGAGGCACTAAAGTTTCACCACCAACGGCAAGGTCCATAGCTCATGGGTGGGGATGGGGGTTGGAAGAGGAGGAGGGGGGAAAAGGTATATATTGTCCACGATACAATGATAGGTGACAGTATTACACTGTACCTAACACTGACTTTTAAGGTATATAGGTTTTGGTGAGAACGAAATAAAATGTGGTTGCTGATTCTGACAGAGTGATGCACGGTAATCTTGCAGAGTTGGTGAATGACCGTCAGTGAAATATGTTTCTTGGACAGCAACATAGGTCACAGGACAGGAGGAAATTAGTAGTTTATAGTTCTGGCAGGTGGCAGTAATATCCTTTGCAATCCTACTGAATTACCATGTTAAGCGTCTCCTGGTTAGGCGTGAATTGGCCAGTAGGACAGATTGTAACGCCGGAAATGCATATCCTCCTATTTCCATCTGTTGTACTGTAAGTTTTTTCCTTAATTTGTTACCTGAATATATGACATTTCTGTGCCTTTATATATTGTAATTGTTTTACTATTTGTATATATATATATATATATATATATATATATATATATATATATATATATATATATATATGCATTTATGTCGGTGTATAATTGGTTTGTTTCGTAAATATTATTTGTATTTTTACGCTGGGTCTTGCCTAGGGAAAACTGCTATCGAACGATTACATCGATCGGTCGTGTGAAGAATCAAAGTGTGTAGGATCTTTGGTAGTGTTAACTCTGCCGCGTGGAGCGCGGGCAGGGCAGTTGGAGTCTGGCGGGAGTAGCGAGTGGAGCAGGTGTGTGGTGTGACGCTCCCGCGAGTTGCCGCGCTTTCGGGGTTTAGCAGCATGTAATTGCGCTCGACTTGCTATGTTAGTTTCTGGCACGGTGTCGCGGACGGGAAGCATTAGCCGGCGCACATCAAGAGCCCGTTTCGTTTGGTGACCGTGTCGAGAAGAAGGCGCGCCAACATCCAGCTTCTGCAACAGCGACGGCCGACAATGAGTGACCGTCGCCACCTCCTCGATCGACGGCTTCAAACCTTCAATCAACTAACAAGGAAGACTAAAAGCACGTTAAGTTTCAGAACTGTATGGCAGACCTCAGCTTTTCAAATTGTTCCATTTGCCTCGCAAAATTACAGCAACTCAGCATGAACCTTTGTTGCTCATTGTCCCAATTGCATTACCAAGCAGGGTCCCTTCCTTTTCCGAAATGAAACCGAGTGTCGTTGAAATTCAGACGCCAGCATTAAAGTACTATCATTGCATTTCATTACTGTAGTTTCAAAGTGCAGTTAAAGCATAGCTGGCTACAATAGTTAGATTACACAAGCACAAATTAAGAGTGCGAGTTTTGTTAGCATATTTTAGCTTACCTGTGACTGCAGCTCAGCTTGGTACGTACTAAATTTTACTATTGTTAATTATTCAGAATCATTTAATTCAAGTTCAAAGTTAAATCTCTTGTTTCTAAATTGCGTAGAGTCAAGTTGCTTTTGAAATGATTGTTGAGGTAGTCCAAGGCTAACCGTATTCTGCTGGATTTCGATGTGCTTCAGAAAGAAAGCTCACTATTAACTTCAGTCACTAAATTAACTTTCGATTTTCCGGATTTATTAATTCTTTTGCTAAATTAAGTCAGAGTGTAGCGAAATTTATTACTTCTGGCAAACTTTCAGTTTTCACACTACACGTGTCAACCTTCAGTTGCCACGCTTCTAGTGCTAATTATATGTGTAATAACCTTTCTTTTTCAGTTACTATAGTAATTGTCCTTAGGACTGGCGACCGTGATTTCCCCCAAATCTCAAATATCTAATTACCGCTAGTTAATTGTTGACGTAACGGCCGCACATTTACTTTCTTTATTAACTTTACCCCTTTTCAAAATTAATTTCCACCAGTTTCATTTGCATTTTTCCTTTCATTTAGATGTAACCCTTTCCTCCCTCTTTACCGACAGATTAACTTCGGTGACGATTGCTTTTCCAAAATTCCCATTAGGTACACGCGGTTTAATTTTTCACTGTCATTAAGGTCGATAACTGAGGGGGAGGTTACACGTGGCGACCTGGTGACAGGACAATCTTCAAATTTGAGGTTGTTCTGGACACGAATTTTGCATTGTGCAAATCTCGTAACAAAGTACTGGTTACGAAATGGTCGATACGTCAGCGAGAATATTAGTCTGAGGAATCCTAATTAGATTTGAGATTTGTTATTTATATTGAAAATTATTAAAATGAGTGAAGGCAACAATTACCAAAATTTGGTAGACTTGGGTACGGAACAATCGGTCGAACAGTGGGAAACACGCACCGCGGTACCCATTGTTCAGGGGCAGGCGGCTAGCATGAAAGACGCGACCGCCGAGACGCAACAAAGAGCAGAAATGGAATTCCAAACATTAGAAAATGTTTCGGAATCGGAAGTGAAAATCAAATCGGAGTCCCTTGATGACGAATACGGGGGGACAATTAAAGAGGAAGCCGCTACGGAAGTAAAACCGGTAGTTTCCGGGAATTTAACTGATTTATTGAATGTTTTGATTAACGAAATCAAGGCTCAGTCTAGCAAGATAGAAACTCAATCGGCAGAAATTAAAGCTCAGTCTGGAAAAATTGACAGGAAGCTAGACAATCAGAACAAAGCTATTAATGTTGTTAACAACAATGTTGGAGTTGTTAACACAAAAGTTGATAAAATCAAAGAAGATATTGTTGTGATTAATACCGAAATCGGTAATCTTAAACAGGAAATGATAGGCGTTCAGGCGGAAATTGCGAGCATAAATACGCGTTTTAATTCCGAAATTAGCAGAATCGAGAAAAGTGTAGGAGACGCAGTTGCTCCGATCATCGAGAATAAGGTGACGGAACAAATTCAATTAGTGAGAAAAGACGATCAACAGAAGGTGGAAACTTTAAAGGTTTTAGTATCCGAAGTAGATACCAAAGTGAGGAAGCAGGCTAATACCTGCGAAGAGAAAAAGAGGGAAGTGGAAACGCTTGCGACAACCACTTGCCAAGTGATTACGAGAGTGTCGGAATTAGAAAAGAAACTTGAAGAAAAACAGAGCTAGCTGCCGATCTGTGCACATAGTTCGGAATTGTTGACGAAAGAGGAGCGGTTCGACCCCTTGAAAAAAGGCGGTATACACGCGACGGATTTCATTAAAAACTGTGAAAGAGTTTTACCCAGATCATGGACTAATGAGAGAAAAATTAATGCGGTTATTGATGTGTTGGCTGGTGATGCCAAGCGTTGGGGCTTAAACCTCAACATTACGAACCTGACCTTTGACGAGTTTAAAAATTTGTTTCTGGCTGAATACTGGTCAGAGCAAAAACAGCAAAGTGTCTGGTGCGAATTTGTCGTATCGAGGCCTTTCGATGCGAATTCGCGCGGCTCGATGAAGGAGTTTTGTGAGGGCTGGATCCGCAAGTTGGAATATTTGCGTGATCGCCGCACGGAATCCGAAATAGTCTGGGAACTCTACAAGAAGCTTCGAGATGATACAAAACGCTACGTAGGAAGCAATTACAGGACAATCAATGATTTCCTGGAAAGAGTGGAGGACGAGGACAATTGGCGCAATAATCGCGACAGTGGTAGAGGCCGTGGTAACAACAACGGGTACCACAGCAACCACAACAATCATAACTATGGGAATAATGCATACCGCAATCTTGGCAGCAATAACAATAGTGGTTCGGGCCGTAATGACAATCGATACACTGCAAATAATAACAGGAATGACGGAAACCAGTATCATACTAGCGTGATACGGGCTTCGCAGAATAGTAATAACGCCAGAGTGTGTGATCAGCCGCCTCAGCAGCATCCGGGGAGCGTATCTGCTGGGACGAGACAGGGAAACCATTAGCCGCGCCGGTGAGGGACCGACCGGGCGTGGAGAAATTTTGGCGGCCCAATAACAGTAGAAAACCCAGGTGTCGTCGTTATGAAAACTCCGTGTGGAATAATCAACGGCGGGAGAGTGTGCCAGTGTTAGGAGAAAGGAGTGCGCCCACAGGTAGTAAATCAGCTGTATACACGGCAGTAGGAAGTACATTCACTGTCAGTGAGAACAATTTAAGTAGTGTTCCGGAAATCGATTACAAAGTGGTAGCTGTAATACCCACAGCGGAACTGGAGATTGAGTTTAAGAATGATTCGCAAGTGTTGAGAGAAGATCAGATGTCGGATAAAACGTCCGTCATCGAGCGAGGGGATGCAGAGAGGGATGAGGTCTGGTTAAGGCAGTTCGGTCGCTTATACGACGAACTAAGAGATTATAGGGGTCTGTATGGGAGAAGCGTTTATGGGGAGCGCGGGCAGGATTTGCCGCGTTTCGTCCCACAGGAAGATAGTATTTGTGAAGTGATAGGAAGTTCTGGCCCTAACCGGCAGACTTTACTAGAAATAGTTGATGTTAATGGGGAGCACGAGCAAGATTCGTCGTGTTTCGTCCCGCAGGAGTTGGCTGTTGAAGTAGTAACGGAAAGTTCTGGCCCTAACCGGCAGACTTTACCGAAAGTTACAGTGGTAGAAGTAGCCGACCCATCCGACGCAAAACTCCAGTTTAAACATTGCGAAAGTATTGAGGAGAAAGATTACGAAAATTTTAGTGATAGCCGGACACGATTGGTAGAAAAGCATGTGGATTACAGCGTGTATGAGGTTAGAGCTGACATTATAGGGTCAGACGATAGCAGTGTGGGTTGCGCGGATCCAGAGGGAGTAATTGCAGATACTACTGGGCACATTCCTCCAGGTAGATTGGCGGATGATATCAATCTGGCCAAAGTGGAATCAACGAAGGTGACAATTAGTGAAATGATAGCAGGGCAACACTCACTAGTTGACGAGTTAGAGGAAAAGGTTTCGGTATTGGAGGCGAAGCTACAGACTAAGCCTCAGGACAAACGTGTTGAAATTAAGACTGTATGTGAACAGAGGCTGAAAAAGCCACCAGATAAACCGGATTTAGGATCAAAGCCGGATGGTTTTTTCTGGAATGACCTGGATATAGACGAGGATTTACTGTGGGAAAATAAAGAAACAGTTGAGGACAAGTGTAGACAGATAGTAGTGTCTGCTAATATGCACGACCTACAACTAAACGTGTTGATTGACACCGGTGCAGAATTGAGTGCTGTATCTGGGAAAATATTTGAGTTACTGAAAGACAGACCTGGTATCGTAGTTATGCCAGTAACAGGAGTGAAAATTATCGGTGCTACTGGGAAGGCCAGTAAACCGGTCACAAAACAGATTTTTGTCAACTTCGAGATGTGTGGGGCACGATTTGAGCAAGAGTTTGTCGTCGTGCCAGACTTAACTACGGAAGTAATTACCGGGTTAGATTGGCTATTAAAGTACCGTGCAGTGATTAATTGCGAAAGCAAAACTTTGACATGTACGTCACAAGATAAAACAATAGTAGTTAGCTTTGACGAGGCAGGAGACGGTGTGCATAGGCAATACCAGCCTATACACATTGTTAACTGGCCGAATGATATTGATGTAGGTATGAATTTGAACTACTGTAATGTGAGGAATCTCGGCATTGACAATAGTGTAGAAACTGCATTGGAAAGTATTGTAGACGGTGTGTCAAACGTAACACACGAACAAAGACGAGGCCTGTATGAAGTGATAATGAGGAATAAGAGTGTGTTTTCAGACAAACCGGGATTTGTGGAAGGGTATAAATGCAAGTTGCATGTAATTCCGCACGAACCATTCTTCGTGAGACCGTATGCTATACCGCTGTCCAAAAAGGAAGCAGTGCAACGGGAGATAGATAAGATGATCGAATGGGGAGTGATTGAAAGAAGTACGAGTCCATACAATAACGGTTTGGTCATTGTAGCAAAACGGGATGGTAGTGTGCGTATTGTGATTGACGCACGCACGTTGAATAGGGTCGTTCAACGTGAAACAGACAGACCAGAGAGTATGGAGGAGATTTTGCAACGTTTTCATGACGTTAAGTTCATGACTAGCCTCGATCTGACGGCTAGTTACTGGCAAATAGAACTCGAAGAAGAATCTAGGCCATACACTGCCTTCTTGTTTGCGGGCAGGTGTTATCAGTATAGAGTACTGCCGTTTGGACTTAATATATCTGTGTCCGTATTCATCAGGGCCCTAGATAAAGTGCTAGGATCGGCTTTGAGTTCAAGGTTAACTGTATATGTTGACGACCTATTGTTGGCCAATGCCACTTGGCATGACCATTGTGACCTGTTAGATGAAGTTTTTAGAGCATTGCGCCGTGGCGGAATGACTCTAAAGCTAAAGAAATGCGAATTTGTAAAGCAGGAACTGAAATTTTTAGGGCATGTAATTACCACTGCTGGTATTACGAAGGACCCAGAGAAACTAGAGGCAATAAGGAATTGTCCTCCACCCAAGTCTAGGAAACAGTTAAAAAGTTTTCTAGGGCTCACAGGATTTTACCGTAAATTCGTAAAAGGACAAGTGTTTAATGATGAAAATTTGAATAACCTCTTACGCAAAAATGTTCCGTTTGTGTGGACTGACGGGTGTCAGGCCGCTTTCGAGAAATTAAAAGACGAGTTGTTAAGATCTAACATACTATTTCATCCTGATTTATCGCTACCCTTCCATCTGGGAACGGATTCGTCGAATTACGGGGTGGGGGTAGAACTGTTCCGAGAAGTTGTTAAAGGAGAGGATAAGGAACACCGGACGATAGCGTTCGCGAGTCGAACTTTATCAAAAAGTGAGCGAAACTACACGATTTCTGAGAAAGAGTGTCTCGCTATCGTGTGGGGATTCAAGAAGTTCAAGGGTTACCTATGGGACCGTAAGGTGATTATTCATACGGACCATAAGGCGCTCACTTATCTGAAGGATTGTAAACTCCTTCACGAAAGACTGACTAGGTGGTCGCTGTATTTACAGCAATTTAACTATGACATCTGTTAAGTAAAAGGGACCGACAATTGCGTTGCGGATGCGCTGTCGCGGTTGCCCGAGTCTAATCAAGATGTATTGAAAGAGGAGTCAGATGGAGTGGTCAAATTATACTATTTTAAAGAAGTTGAGGGACGCAAATTAATGGTGAACATCTGTAAGAATCTACGTCGTCATCAGAACGAGGATGGTTGTTTAAATATGGTTAAAACCCGATATGACGAAAGGAGTCCAGAAGGAGAGAAATTAAGGAAGTATTACAAGATATACGATCATATCTTGTACATACGTAAGGGTGAAGATAGTAATATTTGGCGGGTATGCTGGCCCACCAAATTCGTCACGGAAATAATAGACTACTACCATTTGGCGTATGGTCACTGTGGACCGAAGAAATGTACGGAAAAGCTGTATGAAGTAGTGCATTTTAACAACATGTTAAAACGCGTTACTGACAGAGTGAAAACTTGCGATTTATGTCAGAAGGTGAAGGTTACCAACTGTACGAGTCGTGGTCCTATGCAAAGTATAAGGCCTAACGACACCTTTGAATTACTGTGCGTGGACTTGTACGGACCTTTGCCCAAGTCATCAGGAAACTTTGCCTACATTTTAGTAGTGCTATAAGCTTTTTCCAAGTTCATCAAGCTATACCCGATTAGGAAAGCTACAGCCAAAGCGGTCTATAGCAAGTTTGTGAACGATTATTTTGTTCATATTGGTAAGCCCAAGGCGATTCTATCAGACAATGGGGCACAATTTACTTCTAAGTTGTGGAATGAAGGCATGGAAAGTAATGGGGTCGAGGTGATCCATATTTCAGCTTATTGTCCGGCTGGGAATCCCGCTGAGAGGTATATGCGCGAGCTAGGCCGACTTTGCCGTACCTATTGCCATCACAACCATAGGGCATGAGCAAATATGTAGCAGTATTTGAGAGAATTATGAACACCTTGAGACATGAATCTACGGGATTTTCTCCAGAGGAAATCCTGTTGGATGACAGAAGTAAAAGTTTAGTGGAAGGGATAATCAAATTCCCTCCACGGATTGACATTAGTATTGGTGTGAAAAAAGATCGTTTGCGAGAAGTAATGAAGCTAAAAGCTGATGCTCGCATACGTCGTCATGACGCTAAAGCGCGTTTTGCTAAGTTTGCAATCGGAGACTTAGTTCTTGTAAAAGCTCACGAGAAATCGAGCGAGATAGACAATGAAATCTCTAAATTTAAGTTTGTGTATAATGGACCATATAAAGTCATTGGTATACCTCACACAAATGCTTATTGCTTAGAGTATCCAAGCTCTGGAAAACGATTAGGTATACGGAATATTGTAGACTTGAAGTTGTACCAACCTAGAATTGATTAATACCACAGAATGGGTAATTTGTACAGTATGTAATATAGAGTGTAAGATTTAAGGATGTGCCATGTTGCGATGCTGTTGCCTGACCTAGAGGTCATTAAAGAACTTGTAATTAACAAGTAATTAATTTTTGATTAGACGTTTTAACCAATTGAAAAATCCAAGCTGCTAGTTTAAGTTTTCAGCTGAGTCACAGTAGATTAAGGAATGTAAATATGCTTTTGTAACTAGCTGTCAGATTTCATGAATGTGTGTTTTACTAGTCATTGCCGATGTACTTAGACGCTGTTTTAAGTTTCAGGCTAGTACATGCGTGTGATGATGGACAGTGTTAGGTTATCCACTGTGATAGTATTAAGGGACTCCTTGAGATTACTCGGGAGTGAGTTTTCCTAAAGAATTCAGTGAAACGGACGTTCTGGAAATGCCGCTACACAGGCGAGTGAGATCAAGCGTGCCGCACAGGCGGGCGCAACAATACTGGCAAGGTGGAGCCGCTGTCGGCTCTTGGGTCGCTGTCGGCTCTTGTGCCGCTGTCGGCATTCTTTGTACTTGCGAGTACGGAAGGCGGAGTTGTTTTTCTTCCCGGACAGCTGATGTGAAAGAATTCTGCTGTCAATATTTATGTTTTTGTCGATCTACTGTATATTATTTTCTTGTTTAGCGTTAAGTGGACTCTCATGACGAGTTAATAATTATGAAAAGGTTATATAAAATGTGTATTCTATGTAATTAATAATTAATTTGCGTATTTTGATCTACCTGTTTTTATGACCATGTACTCTAATTAATTTTGCAAATAGTATTCCATTTCTTATAGTGTTACGAATTTTAATGGTTTTGGAATAGCTAAACCATTTTCTATGCTTTCTATGAATTTTAATATGTCGTCAACCTGTTTTATTTTGTGCAAGATGACAGAGTGGAATAAGATTAGGACTGTCTCCACTCAATTTTTATGGTCTAAAAAATTGATTTATGCTTAATTAGACGAATGCTAAATTTTGATGATGTTTTGAGCATATGCATTTCCGCTGTTTATTTTTTGGGACATTTTCTGAGTCTGTTTAGGTTACACGAACATCCTCAGACAATGTGGGGCACGTGTAACTCCGGAAATGCATATCCTCCTATTTCCATCTGTTGTACTGTAAGTTTTTTCCTTAATTTGTTACCTGAATATATGACATTTCTGTGCCTTTATATATTGTAATTGTTTTACTATTTGTATATATATATATATATATATGTATGCATTTATGTCGGTGTATAATTGGTTTGTTTCGTAAATATTATTTGTATTTTTACGCTGGGTCTTGCCTAGGGAAAACTGCTATCGAACGATTACATCGATCGGTCGTGTGAAGAATCAAAGTGTGTAGGATCTTTGGTAGTGTTAACTCTGCCGCGTGGAGCGCGGGCAGGGCAGTTGGAGTCTGGCGGGAGTAGCGAGTGGAGCAGGTGTGTGGTGTGACGCTCCCGCGAGTTGCCGCGCTTTCGGGGTTTAGCAGCATGTAATTGCGCTCGACTTGCTATGTTAGTTTCTGGCACGGTGTCGCGGACGGGAAGCATTAGCCGGCGCACATCAAGAGCCCGTTTCGTTTGGTGACCGTGTCGAGAAGAAGGCGCGCCAACATCCAGCTTCTGCAACAGCGACGGCCGACAATGAGTGACCGTCGCCACCTCCTCGATCGACGGCTTCAAACCTTCAATCAACTAACAAGGAAGACTAAAAGCACGTTAAGTTTCAGAACTGTATGGCAGACCTCAGCTTTTCAAATTGTTCCATTTGCCTCGCAAAATTACAGCAACTCAGCATGAACCTTTGTTGCTCATTGTCCCAATTGCATTACCAAGCAGGGTCCCTTCCTTTTCCGAAATGAAACCGAGTGTCGTTGAAATTCAGACGCCAGCATTAAAGTACTATCATTGCATTTCATTACTTTAGTTTCAAAGTGCAGTTAAAGCATAGCTGGCTACAATAGTTAGATTACACAAGCACAAATTAAGAGTGCGAGTTTTGTTAGCATATTTTAGCTTACCTGTGACTGCAGCTCAGCTTGGTACGTACTAAATTTTACTATTGTTAATTATTCAGAATCATTTAATTCAAGTTCAAAGTTAAATCTCTTGTTTCTAAATTGCGTAGAGTCAAGTTGCTTTTGAAATGATTGTTGAGGTAGTCCAAGGCTAACCGTATTCTGCTGGATTTCGATGTGCTTCAGAAAGAAAGCTCACTATTAACTTCAGTCACTAAATTAACTTTCGATTTTCCGGATTTATTAATTCTTTTGCTAAATTAAGTCAGAGTGTAGCGAAATTTATTACTTCTGGCAAACTTTCAGTTTTCACACTACACGTGTCAACCTTCAGTTGCCACGCTTCTAGTGCTAATTATATGTGTAATAACCTTTCTTTTTCAGTTACTATAGTAATTGTCCTTAGGACTGGCGACCGTGATTTCCCCCAAATCTCAAATATCTAATTACCGCTAGTTAATTGTTGACGTAACGGCCGCACATTTACTTTCTTTATTAACTTTACCCCTTTTCAAAATTAATTTCCACCAGTTTCATTTGCATTTTTCCTTTCATTTAGATGTAACCCTTTCCTCCCTCTTTACCGACAGATTAACTTCGGTGACGATTGCTTTTCCCGAATTTCCATTAGGTACACGCAGTTTAATTTTTCACTGTCATTAAGGTCGATAAGTGAGGGGGAGGTTACAAGATGATGCCACAGATCACTATCCTGCAGTTCTTAGACCCTTGTTTTAAAGTAAAATTTGCTGGAGATGCGCGTTCGAGCCTCATATAGATATTAGATCTCTCCACAGGATTTGTAAGGCATTTCTGGCGAATGCCTATGTGGTCCCTTCAACAATATCACTGCTGTGAGACCTGAGTTTCTTCCGAGGCATACAATGTTCATATAACTTAGGGGAATGCAGCCGTGTGACCTCGTCGACAACCACAGATATTTCGACAGGAGCACACCCTTACATTTTAAAGGCATAACTGCAGCAAGTAAGCGTGCAAGGGAATTTAAGACATCGATTAGAGAGAATGCGTTTGGATGACTCTGACATTATGATTAATTTCGATGTGGTCTCTCTTCACTCGTGTTCCTCTGGTGATTCCTTACGGTTGGTGCTGAACTAACAAATCTATTTCGACATGTGCTGACTTCCACTTACACTTCAGTAAACGACCAGACAGATGGAGCTGCGATGGAAAGCCCGTTGTCACCTATTACTGCCAATTTGTTTATGAAAGACTTCGAGGAATGCACTTCGGAGTCGGCGGCTGTGAAATCTGGATGTTGTTTCAGATATGTAGACGATGATTTTGTTGTTTGATCTCCTGGCAGTGAGAATTTGAACAACTTTCCAGAGTCAGCTGAGTTAGCCCATTTCGAATTCATCGTTCGTCAGAACGTTTATAGTGAAAGACAGATCAGACGCGCGTTGCGCTATCGACCAACTGTGCACCTAGTGAGTGATGATAACCCCGGTGTGGCACCAAAGTATACCACCTTTTTACGGGGTGTTTCAGAAATGACCGGTATATTTGAAACGGCAATAAAAACCAAACGAGCAGCGAAAGAAATACACCGTTTGTTGCAATATGCTTGGGACAACAGTACATTTTCAGGCAGACAAACTTTCGAAATTACAGTAGTTACAATTTGCAACAACAGATGGCGCTGCAAGTGATGTGAAAGATATAGAAGACAACGCAGTCTGTGGGTGCGCCATTCTGTACGTCGTCTTTCTGCTGTAAGCGTGTGCTGTTCACAACGTGCAAGTGTGCTGTAGACAACATGGTTTATTCCTTAGAACAGAGGATTTTTCTGGTGTTGGAATTCCACCGCCTAGAACACAGTGTTGTTGCAACAAGACGAAGTTTTCAACGGAGGTTTAATGTAACCAAAGGACCGAAAAGCGATACAATAAAGGATCTGTTTGAAAAATTTCAACGGACTGGGAACATGACGGATGAACGTGCTGGAAAGGTAGGGCGACCGCGTACGGCAACCACAGAGGGCAACGCGGTTTCCGTTCGCCGTGTTGCAGCTGCGGTCCAAATGACGCCAACGTCCACGTATCGTCTCATGCGCCAGAGTTTACACCTCTATCCATACAAAATTCAAACGCGGCAACCCCTCAGCGCCGCTACCATTGCTGCACGAGAGACATTCGCTAACGATATAGTGCACAGGATTGATGACGGCGATATGCATGTGGGCAGCATTTGGTTTACTGACGAAGCTTATTTTTACCTGGACGGCTTCGTCAATAAACAGAACTGGCGCATATGGGGAACCGAAAACCCCCATGTTGCAGTCCCATCGTCCCTGCATCCTCAAAAAGTACTGGTCTGGGCCGCCATTTCTTCCAAAGGAATCATTGGCCCATTTTTCAGATCCGAAACGATTACTGCATCACGCTATCTGCACATTCTTCGTGGCTTTGTGGCGGTACAAACTGCCTTAGACGACACTGCGAACACCTCGTGGTTTATGCAAGATGGTGCCCGGCCGCATCGCACGGCCGACGTCTTTAATTTCCTGAATGAATATTTCGATGATCGTGTGATTGCTTTGGGCTATCCGAAACATAGAGGAGGCGGCGTGGATTGGCCTTCCTATTCGCCAGACATGAACCCCTGTGACTTCTTTCTGTGGGGACACTTGAAAGACCAGGTGTACCGCCAGAATCCAGAAACAATTGAACAGCTGAAGCAGTACATCTCATCTGCATGTGAAGCCATTCCGCCAGACACGTTGTCAAAGGTTTCGGGTAATTTCATTCAGAGACTACGCCATATTATTGCTACGCATGGTGGATATGTGGAAAATATCGTACTATAGAGTTTCCCAGACCGCATCGCCATCTGTTGTTGAAAATTGTAACTACTGTAATTTCGAAAGTTGGTCTGTCTGAAAATGTACTGTTGTCCCAAGCATATTGCAACAAACGGTGTATTTCTATCGCTGCTCGTTTAGTTTTTATTGCCGTTTCAAATATACCGGTCATTTTTGAAACACCCTGTACCTTACGCAGGGAGAATTTCGAACAGCACTCGTCGTATTTTGCGGTATTCCGAAGTGTGCTTTTTTTGAGCACCTTCTAAGATCAAGGTCATTTTAGGTTCTGTAAAGACGGGTGGCTACGATATTTCTTGCGGTTGTGGCATGTCGTATGTCCGTTAGACTATCAGCACTGTGGTGGGAAAGTGTGCTGAGCATAAGCGGCACACACGCTTACAACAGCAGCGCAAACCCGCAGAACGTTGTCCTGGCACTGGTCAACCTACGGAAAATAGCTACACGGGGATTCTGGCATGCACTTCCAGCTATTGGGATAGTGTTATTAAGGAAGCTGTTGAAATTAAATTATCAAGTAACCTTATAAATGAAGATCGTGGGTTCTGTTTAAATTTTACATGGAATCTTGCTCTCTCCCTAGTCAAAAAACAGAGGGACAGAGTTAATGCTACCTCGCCCGTCGATTATTAATTTCAGTATCGATAACTTCTGACGTCGGTCAATCTATGGTTTGTGATATTCCAGTCTTTACAGTGAGTGTGTATTCCTTCAGGAGTTTCTCTGAAAACCAAAGTTATAAGTACTCTTACACAGCGCTTACTTGCATTTCCGTAACTTATGTGAATGTCACTACTGATTTATACTATCATCTGTCTGAGACAAACGTCGCTAACGGTCTAAATGTCGTCAGTCCTTGAAGAGCTTCATGTAGCCAAATTTACTGAATAAATTATTTCTCTCTACTGATATTATTACGTCTAAATGCCAAACAGTGTCGCCACCAGGTAATAGATGACTGACAAGCAAGTTGCGTATGCATTTTCCTGAGATCAGTTCCTAAAATTCTTCATTCTTTTAAGATCTTAGAAAACACCAAATTGTGTTATTTTGTAAGGATGAGGCATTTGATAAAGTTTAATATCATAGACATACCTTGAAAAATGTGATTCACAGCTTTCTAATGTTCAAATGTGTGTGAATCCCTAAGGGACCAGACTGCTGAGGTCATCGGTCCCTATATGTACACACTACATAAACTATTTAAAGTAAGTTATGCTAAGAACAACACACACACCAATGCCCTGGGGAGGACTCGGACCTCCGCCGGAAGGGGCGGCGCAATCCGTGACATGGCGCCTAAAACCAAGCGGCCACTCCGCGTGGCTCACTGTTTTCCTTGTCAAGTAATGTTGAGCTTCTAGGGGATTACTCCTGCTACATGAACTGGCAGTAGCCGTTGGCCGAGAAACAGCAGGAATAGGCAAGTAACTGATTTTATGACATTTTACAAGTTCCTAACCACGAGCGAATTATATAGTGTCACCTATGTGCTTTTGTAGTTATGTTTCTGAATTTCTACATGTTAAGCTAATTTATTAGACAGAGTAGTTGCGTTTTCGTCAGTACCTACGGTAGAATTTTGTAGGGCACATGAATAGTTGTTTTTTCGGAAGCTAATGATAGATCGTTGGCAGCAGTCACTCAGGAAGCATCTGTTGGGCGAGTAACAGCAGCAACGGGGAAGTAACCGATTTTGTGACATTTTACGATTTCCTAATTAGGAGCGAATTATGTAGTTTCATCGGTACGCTTTGGTAGCTTAGTTAATTTCTGCGTGTTAATTTAACATTTACTAGACACAGTTCTCGCGTTTTCGGTTTGTGTCAGAAAGTAACAGATTTTGTGACATTTTACCAGTTCCTAACAAGGAGTGAATTGTGTAGTCTCACCTGTGTGTTTTGGTAGTTTAGTTTTTGAATCTCTGCGTGCTAATCTAATGTATTAGGAACAAAAAAATGGAAATGATCGTATGGCATTGTTGGCTGGGAGGCCCCATTCGAGGAAGTTCGGCAGCTGTATTGTAAGTCCTTTTTAGCTGACGCCACTTCGGCGACTTGCGATTCAATGATGATGATGAAAATGATGATGAAGGACACACAACACCCAGTCCCCTGCCAGGAATTGAACCTGGGCCCCCTGCATGGTAGGCGGTAATGCTACCACTACGCTGCAGAGGTGGACTATTAGGTACAGTTCTTGCGTTTCGTCAGTGTCCACAGTAAAGTTCTGTAATGTGTATCGATAGTCGTTTGTTTGTTGGTGTTGCGTATTTTCCCACAGTCTTTAGCATAGATAGGGGCTGTGACAGCTGTATGAGGATGTTATGTTGGGGACACTTCGCTCTCAGCTCCAGGCTGTGTTGGCTTTGGTTACACAGGCTGAGGCTGCAGTGGCTGGATGTCACTGTTGCGGGCTGGCCATGGAGGTCTAATGGATGTCCAGCACGACCCAAAAGTCCGCCGATCGGTCCTTACTGGTGGCCAGCCCAGTTACTGATCGCATTGAGGTTGGCCCCTCATCCGTGTTTGAGTTGGAGGTCGCCTGGGGGCGTGGCAAATTGCGATAGACCTCCTGGGGAGCCGAACGTAAGGCCTCTCCAGTTAGTCTGGCAAACAGGTTCCCAAGTGCTGTCTGTGGCTGACTCTGTCACTCAGTCAAATGGAGTTGCTTGTCCTGTTTCAGAGCCAGCTGGGGTGGCTGAGCCCTTCTAAGCGCTACAGTCTGGGGGACTGATGACCTCAGGAGTTAAGTCCCATAGTGCTCAGAGCCATTTGAACCAGTTTCAGGGGAAACCTCTTAGCTTGCAAGATCCGGGCATTCACAGAGGATGGGATTATTGACAGTTGGCAGCTCCAACGGTAGGCACGTTATGGGGCTGCCTAGGGACGTTGCTGCCAAGAAGGGGAAGAAAGTAAATGTGCACTCCTTGTGCATACTGGGTGGAGTCGTTCCAGACGTGGAACGGGTCCATCTGGATGCCATGAAGAGCACAGGGTGTAGCCAGGTGTAGATGGTGGCTGTCGTCGGTACCAATAATGTATGTAGCTTTGGATCGAAAGAGATTCTCTCTGGTTTCGAGCAGCTGTCTGAAGTGGTGAAGATTCTAGTCTTGCTTGTGAGGCGGAAACGGAGCTCACCATTTGCAGTATAGTCAACAGGACTAATTGTGGGCCTCTGGTCCAGAGCCTTGTGGAGGGTCCAGATCAGAGGCTCAGAGGGTTCTGCATCCATGTAGGCTGCACAGTCCTCGACTTGGGTCATAGCATGGTGGGGTTTCTGATCCTGCAAAATTGGTCAGGATTCCATTACACGCAGGAGGTAGCTACACACGTAGTGGGTGCTGTGTGGCGTGGACAGGACGGTTTTTTACGATAAAGTATCTCGGGGAAACACAAAAAGGGCTTCAGTGTCTAAGGATGCAGGTCGAAAATAGGAAGAACGTAGATCTAGGAACCATCGGCATAACAGTTCTAAATTGTAGTAGCTGTGTTGGGAAAGTACCAGAGCTCCAAGCCTAATAGAAACCAGTGAGGCTCAAATCGGTATAGGCACTGAAAGCTGGGAAAAGCCGAAGATCATAGCCGAAATGTTTGCGAAGGACCTAATGGTGTTCAGAAAGGATAGGCTAAATACAGTTGGCGATGGTGTGTTTATTGCTATTAGAAGTAGCTTATCTTGTAGCGAAATTGAAGTAGATAGTTCCTGTGAGTTAGTATGTGTAGAGGTCATTCTTGGCAGCACAAATAAAATAATAACTGGATCGTTTTACCGATCTCCGAACTCAGAAAGCTCCAAAGGAGACCTTAGTCTGATTTCGCACACGTTTTCAACTCATACAATTATAGCTGACGGTGACTTCAATTTATGCTTGATATGTTGGCGAAAATACCTGTTTAAGACCTGAGGCACGTATAAAAGCTCGTATAAAATCGTGCTAAACGCATTCTTTGAAAATTATTTCGGGCAGTTAGTTCATGAGCCCACACGAATAGCAAACGGCTGTGAAAACTCACTTGACCTCTTAGCAGCAAATAATCCCGAGCTAATAACAAGCATCAAAACGGATACGGCGACTAGTGGACACAGGCTTGTCATAGTGAAATTGAAAACCATAAATCCCAAATCCACCAATAATAAAGAAGAATATATCAATAAATCAGACAAAATTCGATTGGCGCCTTCCTGAGAGACAATCTCCACTCCTTCCAAATTAACAGTGCAAGTGTAAACCAGATGTGGCTTGAATTCAAAGAAATTGTATTGACAGCAATTGAAAGACTAATATCGAATAAGTTAACAAACGACGGAGCTGATACTCCATGGTACACAAAATAGGTCGGAGCACTGATGGAGAAAAAACGAAAAAAGCATGTCAAATGTAAACGAACGCAAAAGCCCGAAGGTTGGCCATCTTTTACAGAAGCTCGAAATTTAGTGCGGACTTCAATGCGAGACGCTTATAATAGTTTCTACAACAAAACTTTGTCTCGAAACCTGGCAGCTAACTCCGAAGAGATTCTGGTCATACACTACGTGATCAAAAGTATCCGGACATCTGGCTGAAAATGCCTTACACGTTGGTGGCGCCCTCCACCGGTAATGCCGGAATTCAATATGGTGTTGGCCCTCCTTAGCCTTCATGACAGCTTCCACTCTCGTATGCATACGCTCAGTCAGGTGCTGGAAGGTTTCTTGGGGAATGGCAGCCCATTCTTCACGGAATGCTGCTCTGAGGAGAGGTATCGATGTTCGTCGGTGAGGCCTTGCACGAAGTCGGCGTTCCGAAATATCCCAAAGGTGTTCTATAGGACTCTGTGCAGGCCAGTGCATTACAGGGATGTTACTGTCGTGTAACCACTCCACCACAGGCCGTGCATTATGAACAGGTGCTCGATCGTCTTGAGAGATGCAATCGCAATCCCCGAATTGCTGTTCAACAGTGGGAAGCAAGAAGGTGCTTAAAACATCAATGTAGAGCTGTGCTGTAATAGTCCCACGCAAAACAACAAGACGTGCAAGCCCCCTCCATGAAAAACACGACCACACCATAACACCACCGCTTCTGTATTCTACTGTTGGCACTACACACGCTAGAAGATGACGGTCACCGGGCATTCGCCATATCCACACCCTGCAATCGGATCGCCACATTGTGTACCGTGATTCGTCACTCCACACAACGTTTTTCCACTGTTCAATCATCTAACGTTTACGCTCCTTACACCAAGAGAGGCATCGTTTGGCATTTACCAGCGTGAAGCAGCCGCTCGACCATGAAATCCAAGTTTTCTCACCTCCCGCCTAACTGCCATAGTACTTGCTGTGGATCCTGATGCAGTTTTGAATTTCTGTGTGGTTGTCTGGATAGATGTTTGCCTATTACACATTACGACTTTCTTCAACTGTCGGCGGTCTCTGTCAGTCAACAGATGACGTCAGTCTGTACGTTTTTGCGCTGTACGTATCCCTTCACGTTTCCACTTCACTATCACATTGGAAACAGTGGACCTGGGGATGTTTAGGAGTGTGGAAATCTCGCGTACAGACGTATGACGCAAGTGACACCCAGTCACCTGACCACTTTCTGAGTCCGTGAGTTTTGCGGAGCCCCCCATTCTGCTCTCTCACGATGTCTAATGACTACTGAGGTCGCTGATATGTAGTACCTGGCAGTAGGTGGCAGCACAATGCTCTTAATATGAAAAATGTATGTTTATGGGGGTGTCCGGATACTTTTGATCCCATAGTGTATGGAAAGTATGCTAAAGAAGACGAAAGATATTCCAGAATTCGAATCAAGTACAGCTGCTAACATGAATAACTTAGAAGTAGACGTCCTCGGGGTAGTGAAAATACTTAATAAAGGAAAGTCTTTCAGTCCAGAACGCATACCAATTAGGTGTATTTCACAGCATGCTGATGCTCCTTTGTTAACAACCATAGTCAACCGCCGTACCGAAAGGCTGGAAACTTGTGTAGGTCAAAGCAATGTTCAAGAAAGACAATGGGAGTAATCTTCTAAATTACAGGTCCTTATAATTAACGTCGATATGCATCAGGATTTTGGGACATACACTGTGTCCGAACATTATGAACTACCTTGAAGAGAACGATCTACTGATACACATTCAACGTGGATTTAGAAGACATTGTTCTTGTGAAATACAAATAGCTGTTTATTGACACAAAGTGTTGAGTGCTATCGGCAAGGAATTTAAAATTGATTCTTTATTTCTAGATTTCCACGGTACCTCAAAAGCGACTTGTTATCAAATTGCGTGCTTATGGAATATCGTCTCAGTTAGGCGACTGGATTCCATTTCCTGACAGAGAGGTCATAATGCGTAGTATTTCACGGGAAATTATCGAATAAAATAGAAGTGATTTCTAGCGTTCCTGAAGATAGTGTTACAGGGTGTCTGCTGTTCCTTATCTATATTAACGATATAGGAGACAATCTGAGTAGCCGTCTTAGATTTTTTGCAGATGATGCTGTCGTTTATCGTCCGGTAAAGTCATCAGAAGGTCAAAACAAACTGCATAAGATTTAGAAAAGATGCCCGTATTGTGCAAAAGTTTTCATTGACCCAAAATAATGAAGAGTATGAGGTCATCCACATGAGTGCTAAATTTCGGTTACATGATAAATCAATCAAATCTGAAGGCCTTAAATTCAAGTAAATACCTAGGAATTACAACTGCAAACAAATTAAATTGGAAGGAACACATAGATAATGTTGTGGGCAAGGCGTACCAAAGAGTCTGTTTTATTGGCAGAACACTTAGAAGATGCTACAGATTTATTAAAGAGACTGCCAACACTACGCTTCTGCATTCTCTTTTGAAGTACTTTTGTGCGGTGTGGGACCTTACCAGATACAATGAACGGAGTACATCGAGAAAGTTCAAAGAAGGGCAGCACCTTTTTTGCTATCGAGAAATAGGGGGGTGAGTGTCACGGACGTGATGCGCAATTTGGGGTGGATATCTTTAAAACAAAGGCGTTTCTCGGTGAGGCGGGATCTTCTAACGAAATCTGAATCAACAATTTTCTCCTCCGAATGCGAAATTGTTTTGTTGAAGCGGACATTCATAGTGAGCAACTATCATCACAATAAGGGAAATCAGGGTTCGTACGGAAAGACATACGTGTTCATTTCTTCCGCGCGCTGTTCGAGAATTGAATAAGAGAGAATACTGTGAAGATGGTTCGATGAATCCTCTGCCAGACACTTAAGTGTGATTTGCGGAGTAGACATGTAGGTGTAGATGTAGATTGTGTGCCGCATCGAGAATCGAACCTGGATCCTTGTCTTTTGTAGGCAACGCAAGACCATTGGCAGGAAGTTCCAAAGTCTACTGAACGCTTGTGGGCAAACCTTACTTTGCACCATAGTCACGAGACCTTAGAGGCACTTGAGGAATCTGAAAGTGTATAGGATTAGCATGCACTGACTAGCAGTCAAGATCAAAGTCTATACTTCTAGAATATCAATACTGACGTACACTGTTGGGCCAAAACATTATGGCTGCCTGCTTTATATCGAGTTGATCCACCTATTGTACCCAATAGAGTGGTGACTCTCGTGACACGAACTGGACAAGCCCTTTATAGGTTTCCGGAAGTATGTGGAATCAAATACTTATGCAGTTCCCGTAGATTGCTGGAGCAGAGCCGACGTCCACCAGCGTCCCAAGTATGTTTGGATCAGGTGAATTTGGTGGTCAAGACGTCAACGTGACTGGATATGCACCTACTTATTGTCATCCTAACTTCATTATTGAAGTTAAAGAATACTTCAAGGTACCTGTCACATCTAGCCTAGCACGATCTTTTACTTATAATAGCAGTAGAGCATAGTGACTTTTAACTTAGTGCACTGACATCGTCTATTTTAATTACATCACGCCCTTAATTATTCTTTTCAAAATAAATTTTGAAAAGTGCAAAGATCCCTTTTGGAGCTGAGAAATTAGAATATTTCATCCGAAAGTTACTTGAGTGTTCCTACATCTTGATCAATCCTATGAGAACAGTTTTAAGTATACAGCCAAGAGAAGGTTCACTAAATGGAACTATGGAATATCGAATGAGGTACAGAACGGTACCGTAACGGGGAAGTAAGAAAGGAAAAATGAGAAAGAAAGAAGACAGACCTCAAAGGCAGACACCCTTCCCACGCCGTACCCCAGGATCCCCACCCCCTGGGGGTTACTTCACTTGTGTGTCAAAGGACAGAGATTTTTGTGAATCCTATGGAATGGACATCGGCAGCTTCACCCCTGCAGGCAATGAAAATTGGCTCCAAGGCCTATTGAAAGCCTGTGAGGAGAGCAGTAATGAAAATGGTAACTTCTGTCCGATATATAGACAACTTATTACGTAATTATTCATGTAAAGGAAAACCAGGTTAGTGTTAACAATAACTGTGGTGACAGTGCTGCTCGACTAATACAGGAACGGGTACTACCCAAAGTGTTGCCTTTTTATTTCAAGCACCTTACACCTATTCTGCTAAATGTCTGTCTCAAAGTTGCTAATTATTAAGCGGAAAAGTCATTGCGTTTATGTTCTTCATTAAATAAGAAAGTAGAGACATGAAATTTCGATGGGTGATTTTGTAACAGCCCTTGATTAAACCCATTTGCGTAATTCCTCAAGACGAAATTAATTTCACTCTGGTAAGAATAATTAACTTCATTTTTACTGAAAAAATTCGTAAAGTGATCGTTGTAGAAACGAAGTCGTTAAAAATTTTTTGAGTTTCATTATGGTACTAAAAGGTAAAAATGCATTTATTCAAAGAAAAAATCATTAACAGTTTAACGTCTGATGAATAGAATTATTTTCAGAAATTGTCCCTTCAGCACTGGCGACCGGAAATGGAAAGTAGAAATATTCTTTTTCAGAAGAAAATTCTTTAAAGTGAGTTAATATTGGTGCCTGGCTTATCTCTGAATAAGGGCACTGTGCCTTAGTGCGAACATTAAATATCAAAATGATATTTAAAGGTAAGGAATGGAAGTGAAATACTTAAATTTGCTTGTCAATAGAAACGCTACAGAAAAAAATACGATAGCAAAATATTATCCAAACAGGTTTCTATATAGTTAAAAGAGTGCAGTTTAAACCAAAACCTACCTCAAAGTGCAAATTTATTGTTCATTGTGAGTTTGTAGCGAGACACTACGAAAGCCACTCAAGGTGTGGCAGGGTCATGCAGTGTTGCAGGCATGACCAGCCACTTGCAGTAAAACATGATAAAAGGATACCAAAATTCAATCAGAGTACAGAGACGTAGAGTCATTATACACCGAAAAGACAACATCTAATTTAGCTGGACCCTACAGTAATACTTTAACAGATCATAGGCCACACAACTCCTTTAGTTGAGTAGGACAAGAGATGACCATGATTATTTAAAGTTAAGGTAACGTCCCCAATCAAATAAAATACACTAAATTGTGTTCTATAAAGTCTTCATTCATAACATGTAATGAGAGAGACACAATCTTTAATTTAGATAACTATCTTAATCTGAACTTCTTATGTGATTGACATTTCTCATACTGAAAGAGGTAGAGGATGTTCTCTTTCCTCAGACATTGTAACTACCAACATTACCATTTCCGGTGGACTCTCTTATCTGAGAAAATTCCAAACATGAACTGGTATTTCTTTGTGGTGGGGAAAAATAGTTTCCCTGCACATTCTACAAAGACCACATAAATTACCAATAAGATGGTATTTCCCCCACAGCAAGCAAAGAAATAGTTGTTTCTTGCACAGAAGACTATCGATGCTGGTTACACATTAAATATTGGTAAACTGTCCGTGAGTCCCCACGCTTTCACACTTCGTTAATGTACGCCACATTGGCTCTCTCCCATAATGGTAAAAGGAAATCGTTTCCTAGACAAGCACATTGATTAATACGACAACTCTTCATGAGTTTTCACGTTTTAAAATGCATTATACCGCATCCTTGAAGATGCCACCCTCAGTACTTTTGACTATGTTACGATGATTTGAAAATGGGCCCCTGTCCAAAATTAGCCATCAAGTCAATAAAAAAAGTGAAATTTGCAACTTTGGACTGGTTTTTAGGTGTTCCGCAAAAGAAATTGTAAACAGATGCTCAATCCCCTCTGTTTCATGTCACGAGCTAGCATTCGAGGGATCCATCATGTACATAGTTTTCTGTATCGCAGTTCTGCAATGGTGGCCCGTGCACACTCTCATGATATGCCACACTTACTTGAGAACGTGTCCGTATTATCCAACGATTTTCTCTGATAAGTTCATCAACCCAGTTCCGATGAGTCTCGTTGTTTACCGTATGTGATCATCCACTCCCAGCTCTCTGTCACACATGTTGAGGTTAGCATTACCATTTCCTTGATAACAAGTACGAATAGCCCAACGTCACGCATTGGTGGTGTTGATACGTTAATCGCCGTATGGAGCTTTCACTCTTCGATGGATTTCAATTGTAGGCACGTTTTATGCCGTTAGAAACTGGATTGCAACATGCTTTTTCTCACGCACTGACATAGTTACATTACGTTCTGCCATGTTATATGCAACAATTCGGAGCCCTATAGGGTGTAGAGGGTTGCAATTTGCGTCATCAAAGAGGGAAAGTTGAACGAGTAATATGTATGACATGTAATACCTCAACCTTGGAACGATATAAAAAGTTTGGGAGCATTACTTTTTGTACACCCTCATAATATGCCCGAATGTAATAACCATTGTCATGATATGATATAGACTACAATTTCTCATTGTTTTGTTCACAAGACTAAACTTTAATATTTAAAGTAATCATATTTCCTCACATGGAGCACATAGTTTATGAGTCCAAAATATAAATCATCTAATTGTTTGCTAATATAATTTAATAAAATCGAAGCTGATGTAAGTAAAAATATATCTCCAAACTGTGTAATAACACTCTTAGTAATAAAATTATACAGTAATATGTTAATAGCTGATAAAGGCATTAAGTTACTAGTAATGACAGACAAAGATAAAATGTCAGTAAATACTGAAGATAGTAATATGTCAGCGTTAAAAAATATCAGTAAATTCCAGTAAATTATCAACAGTAACAAAAGGCAGCAAATTCTCAGTAGTAACTGGTGACAGAAAGTTCACTGAAGTAATGTAATGTAACAATTTGTCACTAGTAACTGAATCTATTACTTTATCAGTATTAACTGAAGAAAGTGGCTTATATCTACAAAAGTGTCATTCTAGTCAGTTTGGCCGCTACCAAGAGATCCATAACAGGATCCTTTCAGTTTTAAAATTGCAACAGTCTCTGATTCTTAGTTTCTAATAATTCTGGTTCTAACATTTGTTCTTCATTTACTGGAATAGCTTCCACTATCTTCCATGAACTGTAAGTGACCACCGAAACCCTGTGCCTGGTTTTCTCCTTGATATATAATTTTTTTGCTTTCCTATTGTTTCATGAAAATTTAGAAAATTTCTCGAACAGTGTTTTCTCCATCTGAGGTAATTTGGTACTTACTTATGAAAATTAGTCGTTCATTTCTGCTTTAATTCCAGTTGACTGGTTTAAAATTGATTGTCTTAATTCTACTGATTGCGCTACAGTCATATGTGCTATTGTTTCTATTCCTTCTGTATGAATCGTTATACCAGTATTCTAACGAACATTAATGTAAAAAGTCACAGTTGATATTGTAAGATGTTACTAAAAATAAAGTATTTGGTTCTGCTTTGTTTATATCTTTCGGTAATGACTTAAATTTTCTTGGCCAGTTTTAATTCACTATTAGACACAGTGTCTATTAATGTATTTTAATACGACAGTATGCCGTCTTACGTAATTTATAACTCTTAAAACACTTGATAATGGCACTTTGAAGCCGAAATCATGATTGTGTAAGTGTAAATGTAACACTGTAAATAAACAACGGTCTAATGCCGTTACTGACTCTAAAGAAGTTGAGTAACACAGTCGTAAAAAAGGTATTGTTCAAGAGAGTGTTCCTTCTCTTTTAAATGTTTGAGTCTTCTTCATACATCTTTTTTCTTTTCTACTAATCTTTGAATCGAAATCCTGTAGTTGTCGATCCTCTCTTCATACGCAGTAGCGCATGTGCTGACCTGAGACATAATAAATTATTGCAGTAGAATTGTTCTTACTTAGTTTCGTCTTGTATTTTAATTTTCAATGCAAACTTTTTTCCTTCCAGATTCGTAACTTACTCCAGGGTCGCCACATAACAGAGTTCCGGGCGGCAAAATCGTAATAATAACATTGAAATGTATTTAGTTTGAATATATAAATATAATTTTTTTTGGTGGAGGGTGGGGTTGTAAAATTGTGGAGTGAGAACAAGAGACGAGTATAGTTAGCAGTGTCATATTGATGTGGGTTGCAGTGGTTACTATGAGATGAAGAGGCTTGTGCAGGATAGAGGAGTGTGGAGAACTGGATCAAAATGGTCTTCGAATTGAAGACTGCGACAAGATATTAGTTATTTACTTTCTCTACTATGTACACTACTGGCCATTAAAATTGCTACACCAAGACGAAATGCGGATGATAAATGGGTATTCATTGGAAAAATATATTATACTAGAACTGACATATGATTACATTTTCACGCAATTTGGGTGTATAGATCCTGAGAAATCGGTACCCAGAACAACCACCTCTAGCCTTGATACGCCTGCGCATTGAGTCAAACAGAGCTTGAATGGCGTGTATAGCTACAGCTGCCCATGCAGCTTCAACACGATACCACAGTTCATCAAGAGTAGTGACTGGCGTATTGTGACGAGCCAGTTGCTCGGTCACCATTGACCAGACGTTTTCAGTTGGTGAGAGATCTGGAGAATGTGCTGGCCAGGGCAGCAGTCGAACATTTTCTGTGTCCAGAAAGGCCCGTACAGGACCTGCAACATGCGGTCGTGCAGGGATCGAATGAAGGGTAGAGCCACGGGTCGTAACACATCTGAAATGTAACGTCCACTGTTCAAAGTGCCGTCAATGCGAACAAGAGGTGACCGAGACGTGTAACCAATGGCACCCCATACCATCACGCCGGATGATACGCCAGTATGGCGATGACGAATACACGCTTCCAATGTGCGTTCATCGCGATGTCACCAAACACGGATGCGACCATGATGATGCTGTAAACAGAACCTGGATTCATCCGAGAAAATGACGTTTTGCCATTCGTGTACCCGGGTTCGCCGTTGAGAACACCATCGCGGGCGCTCCTGTCTGTGATGCAGCGACAAGGGTAACCGCAGCCATGGTCTCCGAGCTGATAGTCCGTGCTGCTGCAAACGTCGTCGAACTGTTCGTGCAGATGGTTGTCGTCTTGGAAACGTCCCCATCTGTTGACTCAGGGATCGAGACGTGGCTGCACGATCCGTTACAGCCATGCGGATAAGATGCCTGTCATCTCGACTGCTAGTGATACGAGGCCGTTGGGATCCAGCACGGCGTTCCGTATTACCCTCCTGAACCCACCGATTCCATATTCTGCTAACAGTCATTGGATCTCGACCAACGCGAGCAGCAATGTCGCGCTACGATAAACTGCAATCGCGATAGGCTATAATCTGACCTGTATCAAAGTCGTAAACGTGATGGTACGCATTTCTCCTCATTACACGAGGCATCACAACAACGTATCATCAGGCAACGTCGGTCAACTGCTGTTTGTGTACGAGAAATCGGTTGGAAACTTTCCTCATGTCAGCACGCTGTTGGCGTCGCCACCGGCGCCAACCTTGTCTGAATGCTCTGAAAAGCTAGTCATTTGCATATCACAGCATCTTCTGCCTGTCGGTTAAATTTCGCGTCTGTATCACGTCATCTTCGTGGTGTAGCAATTTTAATGGCCAGTAGTGTACTTTAAATATGTTTTCACCGGGTTTTATAAGCATGTACATTCGGCCCATATATAAGGGATGTTCAAAGGAAAAGGTACGAAACAACACAATGGGAATAGCTGAAGCCATTGGTCAGAAATAATCGCCAGAAGCGTGAGCACAACTGTCCCACTGTTTCCCGTGTAGAAGGATTCCCTGTTTCCAGAATTTATTTTTTTATTTGTGTAGCGGAGCGGACGTGGCAGTGCGACTTGTCCGTGCTGTGGGGCGAACGTATATACGAGCTGCTCCCACTTGAACTTGGCCGTTACACTTGGTGTGGACGAGCGATATCGTAGAGCAAGATCACTCCCTCCATGAATAGCCGAGGCCGCTTGTTCTTGTTGGACTTCGTATGCTACTGAGTTTCTCACAGTACACGTCACTGTTAATGCTTTTTCCGTGCTCGAGGGATTCGATGAGTATCGGACATCGGACGTCGAAAAACACGGTGAGCGTCACTTTGTCTGCTGAGAGCACAGCTTTGAATTTTTTAGGGGAGGCTGCAAGATCCCCTCGCTTCTAAACTGATACTGTTATTACTCAGCTTAGCCACGAGTCCGTAGAGGGTGGTACATGTGACGTACAGTATGACTGCTCAGCATTTCCACCCGGAATTTGCGAGTGTAAGTCGGACCTTCCTTGATCCGACTTGGTGGGTCGTGTCGTCGTATTTCCACCTACCTGTGCGCGGTGAAGCTCTCGTAAGTGTCGTCCCGTGCATTTTCTTCATTGGTGCATTGGATGTTTCTGTCGGTGGAAGCTAATTATTTGAAATTGCAGTGGGTCAACTTTGGGGTATCTATTTACTCGAAATGAACATTCAGAATGCCGTAATATCACTTTTATTCCTATTAGATCAATAATGAAACACTCATGTCACAAACTACTCGTAACGGAGAGCATGGGTACCATCGAACAAGGCAGGAAGAGCTCTTAACGCCGACTGCCGACTTTGGCGCGCAGTCTGTATCTCTTACAAGTTTCGTCACAGTTCGTGGATTTCCGATCAAGTTCGTTCTTACTAAGACATGCATTTGTTAATGAACGGGTATGAATTTTAAAGAGGCAAAATTATGATAAATGGTTTTAAACATCCAGATGGCTCCTCCTAGTATTCTTGTTGTCATAAATGACTTTAATTATTAAATATAAATAAACAAAATCGGTGACTTTGGGGCCAAGATGGCGGTACTTCCCGTCATGTATATTTCCCAGGCTAACGCTTGTTGCTACGGACCAGCGCCGAGCCCCACCCCACAATGCGCGACATATGGTCGCTTCGTCACCTAGCCAGCCAACGTGGGAAATGCTCTCCGATTCGTGGCCGGCTACGGACTACAGCACTTCCTAACTATCGTGAATACATCAATAAGAGACAATAATTTATTAAAACTGGTAATAAATGTCTTCCTTACGTAAGAGGCACCTTACAAGGTGAAGACGCTACATTCGCTTCCGTAGGTATCTCGGTGCGTTATCCCAAAGCAACATATGCACTCTACAAATTTCAATCGGTCTGGTTGTTACGACGTTTCTTGCATTTTCATTTAAACACCCATTATACAATGTGCTCTCAGTGTGTAGGCATCCTTAACACCCTCTACATAAGATATGCTGATATTTTACAAAACGATTGAGATGTTCATTGCTGATTGTTTTTAAATAAAGAGTTGACACTGCTTGTTCAGAGGCTCTCTCCTTCAGCAGTCCGTGCGGTGTGGAAGCTCAATGATGTACTTGCAGTGTGATGAAGGCGTCTGCTGGGAAACTCCAACTGCCGAACAGTGCCCATGGAGAACCTCAAAGAAATAAAACCAGACACTGGTACTAACTCACAATGTCATATATATAAAAATACGCACCTGTGCCCTGTTTGAAACATGCCCTCTAACATAGCATAATAAACAACACATTTACCGATTTTTAGATAACGATGGTGCTGAAAACTTCGCACTTCTGACACTTGAGGAAAAAATCCTAAATTTTACTACGAAAAATACCTACCCTGTCACCAGCACCTTCGCTTAAGAATCATCATGCTTCTGTATCTTTGCTCATAAACTAGCTGTATTATGCGTACTGGGATGCAAGAGAAAAGATTATGAATTGGAAATTACAGCTATTCCATTGCTGATACGGTTGGGGGAAAAATATATTAACTGATACCAAACCCTACCAACACCAAGCAAAAATGGTAGTTGCTAATCTAAGTCGTGGAGATGAATCTCTATCGCAAGTTCTGTACTCAAAAGAAATTTTCGGTGCTTTGAACAGGACTGTGCGGCTGGTCCCGGCGGAGGTTCGAGTCCTCCCTCGGGCATGGGTGTGTGTGTTTGTCCTTAGGATAATTTAGGTTAAGTAGTGTGTAAGCTTAGAGACTGATGACCTTACTAGTTAAGTCCCATAAGATTTCACACGCATTTGAACATTTGGTGCTTTGAACTACTTCTTTCAGTCACTGCTAGAAGAGGATGGCGACTGTTAAAATTTGGTGTTATCGCGGATTATATCAACCCAGTCGTTGTAAATATCCTCAAACAAATTTTTCCAGGAGATTTCACAATGCTGTCGCTGGAAGACAGTCGATTTTGGAACTCTAATGCAGGTCTTTACTACTTGTCTGAATGGATTAAATATAAAATTTTTGTAAACAGCTTGTTGAAATTTATAAGGAACTTATAGAAGAATGCCATAATTTGAATGCAGTTGATTATTATTTGGTCATCAAGCAACTGTTACCCTCATTATGTGATATTTCACACAGCTTTCATAGGCTACCTCAAATGTTTCAGAATTATGTTTTTATTTCTAAGTATCAATATTATTATAAGCATTAAAAGTGAATATACTACTATTAAACTGAACTTTCCACTATTGATCAAATTTAGTTGACTTTGTATCCCCTGGTCGTTTCGATGATTTTGGAAATCGGAGTTTAGTACTTTGGTCATTTCTTTTAAAACGTCAACGACCTACAAGATATTAGACATTGTGGTAAGCGATGGGAAACTGGAAAATTATGTAAAATCGCTTATTAAAGGAAAGGCGATTGTATCTGATGGCAGAGTGAGTGTGTGAAATCCTAAGGGACCAAACTGCTGAGGTCATCGGTCCCTAGACTTACACACTACTTAAACTTAAACACTACTTAAACTTACACACTACTTAAACTACCTCGAACCTACGGCGTGAGGGGCCGCGCAGTCCACGACATGGCGCCTCAAACCGCACGGCCACTCCGCGCGGCTGACACCAGAAGATTGGCACACAGAAAACTGTGATGGGTCGAACGAAACCAGTCATCAGACTGACGAGAAAATAAAATGGAAAAAAGTTATCAATAGTAGTAATGACTGCCAGTATCGTACAATATTTCCACACATAAGTCTAAGTTTTTTCTACAGAGCATGATGCCTTTGACTTTATTCCTTACACTATAGTATCTGAGTTTTTGGCTGACTATGTTGTGGCCGTACTGCACGCTCTATCGAACTGGGCTGGGCTGACTGTCAGTAGGCTCAACAATTCTTCATCCGGATTCTCCCCAATTTGTTCTATCTGCGATCCCCTTTTTTTTTTATTGCTAATTTTTTCTCTGTATTGTCTTTACATGTACTCGCTCTCACCCCAGTGACGTTAGGCTGCGATGGGTGTTTGTGCGTCTCGTCTTGTTCACGCCTGGTTGTACTCTGTTGCACAAAACACAACAACGTCGAAATAGGTTGCGCTCGCTGGGAGACAAGTACGAGCTCTCAGGCCAGGCAGTATAATAAATTTGCCCGCGCCCATCTCGTGTGTCCACTAGCCGTCTCGTTTCGGCACGAGCAGCGGGAGCAGCAGCTGGGTGCCAAATTTTCGCTCCAGCGCGTGGCGGCGGCGCGTCCCATAGCGGGTGCGAGGTGGGGGTGGGCGGGGGCGGACGCATTGTGTCCCAGGGCTCGCGTCCGAGGAATGCAATCTGCCCCAAGTGGCCTTTAATCGAACCCAGCGGCACGTAGGTAGGGCTGAGCGCGGGGGCGAGCCGAGGGCGCGTCAATATGCGCGGCAGTGGCGCCGGCGGCCGCAGCTGGCCCGGACAGCAGATGGCGGGCCTCTGAGGAGCGCAATAACCCGGACACTTCGCCTCGCCGCCTCCAACCATCTACCCCCCAGCCATCGCGACAAAGTGTTTGCTACAGCCAGACGGGGCCTACGTGAATTTCGTTTTTGTAGTCATCAGCCAGTCGACTTATTTGGAGTGATGCTATTCTGATCTAATCTGTTCACCTCTGCGTCATCCACAATAAAGTTTAGGTTTTTTTAAATTTAGTATTGAAGCTCACCGGACAAGACACTAAGTCTCCACCACGAGAAATTATCCTAATACCATGTTAATACCACTTCTAGCTTTGATAGGGACCTTGATTTGGGGAGGAAGAGACTTCACAATTTTCTTCGAGGTACGCCATATCCAGCTGAAGCCATACATTGATGGTTAGATTCCACAGAGCTACCAGATTGGGGGGTGTTCATTGCTATGCTTCAATTGATGTTCCAAGTATCTACATCTACATCTACATCCATACTCCGCAAGCCACCTGACGGTGTGTGGCGGAGGGTACCTTGAGTACCTCTATCGGTTCTCCCTTCTATTCCAGTCTCGTATCGTTCGTGGAAAGAAGGATTGTCGGTATGCCTCTGTGTGGGCTCCAATCTCTCTGATTTTATCCTCGTAGTCTCTTCGCGAGATATGTGCAGGAGGGAGCAATATACTGCTTGACTCCTCGGTGAACGAATGTTCTCGAAACTTCAACAAAAGCTCGTACCGAGCTACTGAGCGTCTCTCCTGCAGAGTCTTCCACTGGAGTTCATATATCATCTCCGTAATGCTTTGGCGATTACTAAATGATCCTGTAACGAAGCGCGCTGCTCTCCGTTGGATCTTCTCTATCTCTTCTATCAACCCTATCTGGTACGGATCCCACACTGCTGAGCAGTATTCAAGCAGTGGGCGAACAAGCGTACTGTAACCTACTTCCTTTGTTTTTGGATTGCATTTCCTTAGGGTTCTTCCAGTGAATCTGTCTGACATCAGCTTTACCGACGATCAACTTTATATGATCATTCCATTTTAAAACACTCCTAATGCATACACCCAGATAATTTATGGAATTAACTGCTTCCAGTTGCTGACCTCCTATATTGTAGCTAAATGATAAGCGATCTTTCTTTCTATGTATTTGCAGCATATTACTCTTGTCTACATTGAGATTCAATTGCCATTCCCTGCACCATGCGTCAATTTCGCTACAGATCCTCCTGCATTTCAGTACAATTTTCCATTGTTACAACCTCTCGATATACCACAGCATCATTCGCAAAAAGCCTCAGTGAACTTCCGATGTCATCTACAAGGCCATTTATGTATAATGTGAACAGCAACGGTCCTACGACACTCCCCTGCGGCACACCTGAAATCACTCTTACTTCGGAAGACTTCTCTCCATTGAGAATAACATGCTGCGTCCTGTTATCCAGGAACCCTTCAATCCAATCACACAATTGGTCTGATAGTCCATATGCTCTTACTTTGTTCATTAAACGACTGTGGGGAACTGTATAGAACGCCTTGCGGAAGTCAAGAAACACGACATATACCTGCGAACCCGTGTCCATGGCCCTCTGAGTCTCGTGGACGAATAGCGCGAGCTGGGTTTCACACGATCGTCTTTTTCGAAACCCATGCTGATTCCTACTGAGTAGATTTGTAGTCTCCGGAAAAGTGATTATACTCGAACATAGCCCCAGAATGGGATTATCGTTCCGCATCGGCTGTGGAATGTTTGAGAACAAATGAACATTTGTGCCAGACCGCGAACCGAACCCGGATTTCTTGCTTGTCGTGAACGGTCGCCAAAACTACTTCGGCTATCCGATCACGCTTCCCCAGGAACCGCCAAATCTCCGTTTGTCCTGGTGTCTACTCTCCGTTGTGCTTGCGCTACATTTCCACTATTCCTGCACAGGAGCCGGCCAGGGTGGCCGAGCGGTTCTAGGCGCTACAGTCTGGAGCCGCGCGACCGCTACGGTCGCAGGTTCGAATCCTGTCTCGGGCATGGATGTGTGTGATGTCCTTAGCTTAGTTAGGTTTAAGTAGTTCTAAGTTCTAGGGGGCTGATGACCTCAGAAGTTAAGTCCCATAGTGCTCAGAGCCATTTGAACCAACCTGCACAGGATGAGACACTGTTTTCTTTGGTCATTGACTTGCTATGGTATAAGGTACTGCAATGCAGTGTTTGGGACAAGGGAGTGAGGAGAGGATACAGCGTCGCACCTTGTGCAGGAACCTCGGTAATTTAGTGCGAGCATAGGGGAGAGTAGACACCAGGAAAAATGGAGATTTGGGCAGCTTCTGCAAGCGTGCCCGGATAGCCAAAGTGGTTAAGGCGACCGCTCTCGACCAACAGGAAATCCGGGTTCGAGTCGCGGTACAGTGGATATTTTAATTTGTCCTGAAATATTCTGCAGCTGATGCATAACTATAATCGCAGTTTGCGAGTTCACTCTTAGCTGAATGCCGCTGTTGACCGTCAACGCGATGTCTCAGATACTGCACTCCAGTTTTCTATGGATTTTAAATCCGATGGCTTAGCAGGCTAGACGGGGTGCGGTAGCATACCTGAGTATCACCCAAACCAGGAAGGTATGTGTGCAGCCTTGTGACTGCAGTGCAGTTGGTAACTTGGAAGACGGAAGAGTCACAGTAAGCTCATCAGGAAGCTGCAGGAAAAAGGGGAGCACCTGTTCACTGGGAATGTTGAACACTCTAGTTCAAGTCCATGGTAACGTGGATGGGTGGGAACAAGTCCCTGCTACCTCTCGATGCACTTGAAAAGTCGAAAAACCAGGACTCGTTTGACCACATTACACGCCTCTGGTCAGGTACTGTACGGTTTGGCCCACTGAAGACATACAGCTTTACGCACCACTGTAAGCAATGGCCCTTTTTGCGAGGTAGCCGGCTCCAAATGCCCATTGCATGCTGTTTCCTTCGCAATGTTTGCTCGGAAACTGGTTGAGATGGACCAGCAGTGAGTGACATCAACGATTCATCTCGCATTTGAAAGCGACTGTCGCTGAGAAGACATGACACTCTTTTTACTACTACTGTTCTAACGCCGCTTTAAGTGGATGTCCGTTGTACACCATTCCCTGTAGACACGTTAAACATTGATATACCAACAAGTCGTGCAACTTCATTCGCGGTCATGGTCACGCTCGCGCCTAGATACGATAGTTCCTTTCCGCCATTCTGTCGCGTTTCCGAGTCGATCCATCTTACTGTGATGAGGCCATACAACTGACTAGCACGTACACACTACTTCACTGCGGTGAATTATGTCAGTGGCGGATTTTGACATGACCGCCTGCCTGGTAACAGTCCTTCGGCATTAAAGCACAAAAAAAGCTCTCCGTGTTCAGGCCACAAGTGGCCCATCGGGACCATCCGTCCGCCGTGTCATCCTCAACTGAGGATGCGGATAGGAGGGGCGTGTGGTCAGCACACCGCTCTCCCGGTCGTTACGATGGTTTTCTTTGACCGGAGCCGCTACTATTCAGTCGAGTAGCTCCTCAATTGGCACCACGAGGTTGCGTGCACCCCGAAAAATGGCAACAGCGTGTGGCGGCCCAGATGGTCGCCCTTCGGCATTAGAGTGCAGCAAATTGACTATTGCGCTCTTTTACTGGGATGACGTTTTTCCGTTGACTCTATTCATATTGACGCTACTGGGGACTTATAATTTACGATCCGTAATTATATTACAAATGCGAAAGTAACTGTTATGCTTTCGCGAGTTATCCGCGGATCGTGTTTAGATGAAATTTGGTTTGGAGATTGCTTGAACCCTGAGGAAGAACATAGGCTACTTTAGAAAGTGTATAGTACAAGATATTTATTGTTTTGGGGTAACACTCATTTCACAACACATGTCGTCACTTGCAGTATCGAGGACCAGAAGGATTGGTTTAGACTCTATGACAAGTAAGAATATGAAAGTCAGTGCTCTTTATTTCACTCGCAAAAGTTTAAACTGTCATCTAACCACACACTTGCAAATCGCCACATATTCGGAAAAAAGCAAAGTACACTGATCAGCCAGAAATTTACGACCAACTACCTAATAGCTGGTACATCCTCCTTTGGCACAGATACCAGCGGCGACGCGTCGTGGAATGAAGGCAGTGAGGCCTTGGTAGGCCGCTGGAGGCAGTTGGCACCACATCGGCACATATAAGCCATCCACTTTCCGTAAATTACGGTAAGGGGGGGGGGGGGCGATGAGCTCTGACGCCACGTTCAATCACATCCTAGATGTGTTCTGTCGAGTTCAGATCTGGCGAGATGCGGGGGCAGTACATCAATTGGAGCTCGCAACTGTGTTCCTCGAACAATTCCATCACACGCCTGGCTAGTGGCGGCTGTTGTGTAAGAGCGCAAGACCCCATGAACACCCTAAATTTTGACACCTTGCCGATTAATTTCTTATTTTTCTTTGAATGCTGTTCAGCGTAATGTAGATGCAGTAATCTGCGCACGGCACTGAATGTACTGCGCTATACTACACAGCCGCTCCTCTAGACTCCGTGAAACCTGGCATCCTAAGTCGCTGCAATCATGGGCTGTGCGGCTGCTCCCGGCGGAGGTTCGAATCCTCCCTCAGGCATGGGTGTGTGTGTTTGTCCTTAAGATAATTTAGGTTAAGTAGTGTGTAAGCTTAGGGCTGATGACCTTAGCAGTTAAGTCCCATAAGATTTCACACACATTTGAACATTTGAACAAACCTAGGATCACACCTTGGGTTGTGCACGTTAAATGGGGTTTCGCGCATGCGCAACTGGCGTGACGCTATAGCCTTACGGGCCAAATGTACAGGGAGTTGATCACCGACGAGCACCCTTAACTGCGTGCACAGCTAGCCCTTGCACTCGCCTACAAATTTTCGTCAATGCCACCAGATGGTAACACACTGCAACAGACTTTCGTCCACCTGGCATAAACCCCTCTAGACGGTAGCGCACTCCTCAGATATGTCAATTCGCTCTCTATACAGGGTGATTCAAAAAGAATACCACAACTTTAGGAATTTAAAACTCTGCAACGACAAAAGGCAGAGCTAAGCACTATCTGTCGGCGAATTAAGGGAGCTATAAAGTTTCATTTAGTTTTACATTTGTTCGCTTGAGGCGCTGTTGACTAGGCGTCAGCGTCAGTTGATGCTAAGATGGCGACCGCTCAACAGAAAGCTTTCTGTGTTATTGAGTACGGCAGAAGTGAATCGACGACAGTTGTTCAGCGTGCATTTCGAACGAAGTATGGTGTTAAACCTCCTGATAGGTGGTGTATTAAACGTTGGTATAAACAGTTTACAGAGAATGGGTGTTTGTGCAAAGGGAAAAGTTCTGGACCGCCGAGAACGAGCGATGAAAATGTAGCACGCATCCAGCAAGCATTTGTTCGCAGCCCAGGAAAATCGACTCGCAGAGCTAGCAAAGAGCTGCAAATTCCACAATCAACTGTATGGAGAGTCATACGAAAAAGGTTAGTTATGAAACCTTATCCATAACTACCTGAACGTCAACTACCCGAGGCGATGGATCGGCCGCCAGGCAGCCCGTGACAGAGCACTTCATCACTGGCCTCCAAGAAGCCCTGATCTTACCCCCTGCGATTTTTTCTTATGGGGGTATGTTAAGGATATGGTGTTTCAGCCACCTCTCCCAGCCACCATTGATGATTTGAAACGAGAAATAACAGCAGCTATCCAAACTGTTACGCCTGATATGCTACAGAGAGTGTGGAACGAGTTGGAGTATCGGGTTGATATTGCTCGAGTGTCTGGAGGGGGCCATATTGAACATCTCTGAACTTGTTTTTGAGTGAAAAAAAACCTTTTTAAATACTCTTTGTAATGATGTATAACAGAAGGATATATTATGTTTCTTTCATTAAATACACATTTTTAAAGTTGTGGTATTCTTTTTGAATCACCCCGTATAGTAAAATTGCCCGCCCGTTTGGCTGTGCGGTCTAACGCACCGCTTTCCGGGCGGGAAGGAGCGCCTGGTCCCCCGCACGAATCCTCCCGGCAAACTTGGGTCGAGGTCCGGTGAACTGGCCAGTCTGTGGATGGTTTTTAGGCGGTTTTCGATCTGCCTCGGCAAATGCGGGCCGGTTCCCTTTATTCCGTCGCAGTTACACTATGTCGGCGATTGCTGCGCAAACAAGTTCTCCACGTACGCGTACACCATCATTATTCTACCACGCAAACATAGGGGTTGTACTCGTCTAGTGTAAGACGATCCCTGGGGGGGCGGGGGGGAGGGGGGTCCGAACCGCGCAATAACCCTGGGTTTGGTGTGGGGCGGCGGAGGGGTGAAGTGGACTGCGGTAGTCGTCGTGAGGTTGTGGACCACTGCGGCTGCGGCGGGGACGGAGCCTCTCCATCGTTTCTAGGTCCCGGTTAACATACAATACAATACAATACAGTACAATTAGTATATGTGATCTTGGCTATAGAAAGTTTTCCCAAGTGAAACCTAGATCGCTACTTCTGAGACCTCAGTATGAAAAAATTCAGTCCAAATTTGTATTTCCATTTCGAATAAGGAAAGAATTTGCGACATCATAGCAACTTCTACTTTCGTTTCATATGACTTTATACTCAGTATATGTTGCAATTATACTGATGGAAAAACCTATTTTGTCGGGTTCTGAACGAGATATAGCATATGAAGTTTTGGATTTTATCGTACTGTAGTCCATCTGAGGCGCTGGGAACCGTAAAGCACGTCATCGTCGATTGTGAGCCTGTAGCATGTATTCATGCATCTGACATCTTATGGTGGGCCAGGTTTATCTGGGCAGTAGGCCAACATTGTATATATGAACACTCACGAAAAGCCGTCTCGCTGGGTTCTCTGATATACACTTAAATGTTGGATCGACCGCGGTGTGCTTTTGGCCCTTACGGTTCTTAGCGCCTCATTTGTATTCTGGTCAAGTGACCATGTTGGTAGATATTACTACTTAAATTTAATACTTTCCACAAACGGTTAGTGTTTGGAGTTGGTTGTTTACTATGCAGGAATAGGCACTCGTGTGCAGTGGCTGCATGAACCCTGTTGATCAGTTTTACGTGATAACAGAAAAGAAAACCACTAGGAACAGTTAGCCGCAAAGGAACTAGGACCTCCCAGACCAGATCGCTGACTGGGATAGCGAGAAATCAAATAACCATGACTACAATCGAAGCGTGGGTGCAACGTAAGAACATCTCATTTTCAGCCTGGATGTTACTTTTTTACCTAGCACATGTGTAAGGAAACTTGTATATTTGTCCGAAGAAAACAAAAAAACCACGAAAACTCTAGCATACAAAAAAATGCAAAACAGAGAGTAGCTAAAGCTTAAATATTATTTCGTTCTTGCCCTAAATTTACTTACTTATATACAAAACAGCAGTTCCACAAAAACAATTATTTCTTTGTTCGGACAATTTATGTATATTATTAGTATTACTGTTATTATTATTATTATTGGCAGTGGCTGCAGTTGTGTAAATGTGTTAATGAGCATTGCTGTTACACTGCAAATGCTATTAATTTTGCACTGTCATATTTATCTGAATCTAAAAGTTTGTGAACATCCAGAATGTATACTCACGAGCCACCACTATTCCTGGCCTTGTGACACGGTGCATTACATTGTTGAAAAATGCCCCTGCCATTGGGAAACATGATCGTCACGAAGGAGTGTACGTGGTCTGCAACCAGTGTACGATACTCCTTGCTCGTCATGGTGCCTTGCACGAGCCTCACTGGGCTCATGGATGGCCACGTGAATGTCTCCCAGTGCACAATGTAACTACCCCGAGGTTGTCTCCGTCCAGCAGGACAGGTGTCAAGAAGCTGTTACCATGGAAGACGACGGATTCGCGTCCTCCCATCGCCATGATGGAGAACGTATCGGGATTCATCAGACCGTGCAACCCTCTGCCACTGCCCAGTGGCCAGTGCCGATAGTTATGTTCCCATTTCAGTCGTAGTTGCCGATGTCATGATGTTAACATTGGCATATGCGTTGCTCACCGACTGTGGTGGCCCTTTAGGAGTATTCGGTGCACTGTGTGTTCAGACACACTTGTATTCTGCCCAGAATTAAAGTCTGATGTTATTTCCGCCAGAGATCGCCGCCTGTCCTGCTTTACCACTCTGCCCAGCCTATGACGACCTACAAAAAATAGTTCAAACGGCTCTGAGCACTATGGGACTTAACATCTGAGGTCATCAGATAACCTAAGGACATCACACACATCCATGCCCGAGGCAGGATTCGAACCTGCGACCGTAGCAGCAGCGAGGTTCCAGACTGAAGCGCCTAGAACCGCTCGGCAACAAAGGCCGGCACTGCTGCGGGCTTATTATTGTATCTCTCTCCGCTTCTCTATCGTTTCTACTGTTCCACTGTAGTAAATTGGTGCTAGTACTAACGCAGAACTTGTGCTGTCACAAAATTATTTGTGTTTTCAGTTCATCGTCAAGAGTAATTCAGCCAAAGCTGGTGACGATTTTTAAGTTGTATACTTTATCATTTTCAGTGGTTAACATACGGAATGCTGAGTTTGAAGATGGCTGCATTTCTATCCAAGCTGATCCACGTGAATTGCCTTCCATAACTACATGCACAAATGAAAACATCGAGATGAACAGGGGAAGTTTAGTGTCTAAACGTTAACCACAATCAAGAAATTAGAACTTATTCCTCAGGAGCATGTTGACAGATGTGAAAATTACCGAACTATCAGTTTAATAAGTCACAGCTGCAAAATACTAACGCGAATTCTTTACAGACGAATGGAAAAACTGGTAGAAGCAGACCTTGGGGAAGATCAGTTTGGATTCCGTAGAAATGTTGGAACACGTGAGGCAATGCTAACCTTACGACTTATCTTAGAAGAAAGATTAAGAAAAGGCAAAGCTACGTTTCTAGCATTTGTAGACTTAGAGAAAACTTTTGACAATGTTGACTGGAATACTCTCTTTCAAATTCTGAAGGTGGCAGGGGTAAAATACAGGGAGCGAAAGGCTATTTACAATTTGTACAGAAACCAGATGGCAGTTGTAAGAGTCGAGGGGCATGAAATGGAAGCAGTGGTTGGGAAAGGAGTGAGACAGGGTTGTAGCCTCTCCCCGATGTTATTCAATCTGTATATTGAGCAAGCAGTAAAGGAAACAAAAGAAAAATTCGGAGTAGGCATTAAAATTCATGGAGAAGAAGTAAAAACTTTGAGGTTCGCCGATGACATTGTAATTCTGTCAGAGACAGCAAAAGACTTGGAAGAGCAGTTGAACGGAATGGACAGTGTCTCAACAAAAGCAAAACGAGGATAATGGAATGTAGTCGAATTAAGTCGGGTGATGCTGAGGGAATTAGATTAGGAAATGAGACACTTAAAGTAGTAAGGGAATTTTGCTATTTATGGAGTAAAATAACTGATGATGGTCGAAGTAGAGAGGATATAGAATGTAGACTGGCAATGGCAAGGAAATCGTTTCTAAAAGAAGAGAAATTTGTTAACATCAAGTATAGATTTAAGTGTCAGGAAGTCGTTTCTGAAAGTATTTGTATGGAGTGTAGCCATGTATGGAAGTGAAACATGGACGATAACTAGTGTGGACAAGAAGAGAATAGAAGCTTTCGAAATGTGGTGCTACAGAAGAATTCTGAAGATAAGGTGGGTAGATCACGTAACTAATGAGGAGGTATTGAATAGGATTGGGGAGAAGAGAAGTTTGTGGCACAACTTGACTAGAAGAAGGGATCGGTTGGTAGGACATGTTTTGAGGCATCAAGGGATCACAAATTTAGCATTGCAGGGCAGCGTGGAGGGTAAAAATCAAAGAGGGAGACCAAGAGATGAATACACTAAGCAGATTCAGAAGGATGTAGGTTGCAGTAGGTACTGGGAGATGAAGAAGTTTGCACAGGATAGAGTAGCATGGAGAGCTGCATCAAACCAGTCTCAGGACTGAAGACCACAACAACAACAACATGTTGAAACCTCTACAGAACAAAGTAAAGCTTAATCATAGGGCATGTAGTACAAAGGAATGCTCTACTCACCGAAAATATAACTGTTCTTAAATTGAAAATATAGTTTAATTAGTATCAAAACCTAAAAAAAATCTCTACCACAGGAACAAACCAGCTATCACGGAATATGACTACTTCCACAGCTTAACATGCTACATTGTGACCACTCTACGTGGTGGCTGAAGAGCTCTGTTGGTAATCGCTGATGAGGATAGTTCAGTGGCTAAGGCACTGAATTGACAGTCAGGAGGACTGGGCATTTAGATTCAGCATTTCGGTGGCTTCCCTATCTCACGTAAGGCTAATGCTGGAATGAGTCCTCAGAAAGGGCGCTGTCGATTACCTTACACACCAGTCTCTAACCCGAGTTTGTCCATGGGACGATGGATACTAGTAGTTCTTTCTTGTATTGCATTCGATCTCTTTTATTGAAAGCGAAAGGTGTAGGTGTCAGAAAGAGTCCTTCACCAAGCTTATGGGCTGCAGCCCATCTCCCGAATGTACCCGAGGCATTCTCTGCATAAATGAGAACAGATAACCTTCCAGGCCAATTAAGGAAGAAAATATCTTTACCTGTGAACAATTCACTAGAGAAATTCAATGTTGACAGGCATCATTGCCAAGAAAGAGGACCTGTGCACCAACAGAATCCT